>NC_079899.1:1736283-2025042 GCF_024868665.1 Triplophysa rosa | reverse complement strand
AAAACAAACCTCCACACTGTCGCTTCATCTTCATGAATGTGATCCGCGCACATCAGGACAATGTTCTGTTTGGTTTCTGATTTATCGTTTCACTATTTTAGGATTATTGTTAACCTTATTGTAACCCTAACCTTCTGTATTACCTCTTTTAAGTTTTACTTGCACAGTCTAAGAAAGTGCAAATCATGTGACAAAAAGACAAATATATCCCATGTTGTTCCAGAATTACATTCTTAGTGCTGAATAATTGTGTCATAATGACGATTTTCACTAAAATCTTGATGTTCAATGTGACTTTGGACCCCACTGTACATGTATTCAGATGTTTTCAACTTACAATACGAACAAATCTCTTGTGTGGCAACTTGGGTATGACTTTGATGTTGACCTGCAAAGAGACAAGATACAGAATCATGTGTGCATTCAATAAATCCAAGTGTCTATTCCCAATTCAGCGGGCACTACACACATTAGATACAGTTTATGATGATTCATAGCAGCGCATATTATATATGTGTCATTGTAATAGAATAATATAACTTAATGCTCACTTAAGTGTTTCACCAGGTATGTTAGGACTCAAAAAAAAAAATGGGTGTATAAAAATGAAACTCACTCTCTGTCTGTCAGATTTGCGAGTGCCCACAAACAGGTCGCATCGTTTTTTGTCCAGCTTTTTTCCCAGATCGTAAAGGGAAGCGAACGGAGCTGAAACACATTACAAAGTTTTTATTAGATGCTGCCCTACATGAAGTAAGAGTGTTGTAACCACATCATTTTTCATTTAAAGGATAAATCATCTTGCAGATCTAAAAAAATACAAATATACCTCTGAGAATGAAACAATGAAAGCAGACTCACCATTAACAGGCTCGGTTAAATCAGTCACAAGTGTGTCAGCGGGCGAAGACTCAAGCTCGGTCGACTGCTTGGGCACAGCTGGCTCATCTGTGATCGGGTGGGTTGAACTTGAAGGTGAAACAGATTTAGTGCGTTTGCGTTTGTTTGTTTTTGCCTTTGCTTTTCTTGGAAGATGGGCGCGAGACAGGCGGTGACTCTGAAGCAGATTCAGCTCGAGCTCTTTGAGATGACTCGGGCTTTGCCGCCTCAGGTTCGGCCGCCTGTTTTGTTTTTGCGTCTGCCTTCTCTGGACTGGATGGGCCTGATACTGGCGCTGATTCTGTCCGGTCATCAGGCTCTGGAGCAGCTGACCTCTGACCCTCCATTGCCCAAGATGGGCCAGGCTGGGGATCAGAGAAATCCTCGTCTTCCACGTCGACGTAGACGCAGCAACAGGCACGTCTGATCACCCGCCACGATTTCTGGAAGAAAGCGTTCATGGCTTTCTTCATTTTTCTTCCCGGATGCTCAACTAAAAAAGAGAGAAACACATTTATGACGTGAAGAAACGAAGCATCAAGCTACATTTGAACAATCACAGATAATAATTCATTCATCCTAATTATTTTAACCATTCTTTATTTGCGGTGGCAAGTGGTGTCCCTTTTCAAGAGTCAAAACTACATTGAAAACCAAATTAAAATATTCACAAGTTATGTTATTATGACAAGTTAACTGTTATTACTGTTTCAGTCACACAGGATGTGTGTAATTACAACATTTTAACATTTTAAACACAAAACCAGAAGCACTAATACCCAACAACTGGAGAAGTGATTCATAAAACATCAAATAGTTATCATACTTTAATTTTCATGTGGACATTTAAGAGGAATATTGACCGTTAAGGATGTGACAATTCACTTAATATGAAACTCGTGCTTTAAAAATGAAAATAAATTAAAAGAGACTTCACATGAGTTTGAACAAAATATCGACATGCGATCGATCAGTATGGCGACTAAAAACCTTCGGTAATTGTTTTATTCATGGTTAGATTAGCTTTGCATGGAATTGACCTTTAAAATGTTCAAAACGAGTGTAAAGCACATCGTTTGTTTGTATTTTTGCAGATTTCGACAAAAGATGAATGATATAAAGTACCACTTTTAGTATCGAAGCCATTTTAAAACACCGATTTGGATTAACGACAACAAACTGTATTATTATTTTTCGAAAAGTCAGGCATTTTAGCAAATCTGACTGGTCGTTTGTCACTCCAAATGAACAGTAACAGAATGAACGTTACTTGACTTAAAACAATTGAGTCACTAACCCGGCGGGGTGTTTTTCTCCACAGAATCTCTCCGGATGATGTTCACTCCACCACCGGTCGTCGAATTCATCCTCCTCAACGCAAACTGAGTGTCTGTAATCACAGTAGTGCCGCTGAGGAGCCCTGTTGTCTCAAACACTGGAGCTGAAAACATGTCTCACCCGTCAAACTTCACGACTGTCGACCGTCTGTCTCTCTGACTGAAGGTTAGTGATCCTCGCTCGCGCTCAGACTGTCAACAAACCACTGAAAAGAATCTTTGAACGCGCGCGCCAGTGTTACGTAATCACATGACGCAACAATGCTTCGTTGCACTAAGACTGTTTTAAACTTAATTTATTTATTTGATCTGACTACAAGCTTCTCGATTTTCATTACCGTCGCCTAGTTTCTTGCTAACTTTTACACCACAAACTTAAATTGCTCATTTCCGCCATCTGTTGTTGTGTCTTTGTACCGCAGCTTTACTGTTCACTCAATGATAACGTGAAGGCCACATTCATTCAATTGAGCATTAATATCTTTGGATTTATTAAATAAATATAAACAATACTTTGAAACCATCATTGTATTGCTGTACAACCAAATTTAAACCCCAAATTAACATTCCACATCAATACTTGTGTATTGTCATTCAGTATTTATTATAACGGTATACTCTAGTATATTATAGGAATTACTACACTGTTTTATAATGTATATGACAGTATTCTATAGTGTTAACTATGGTAATTTCATAAACTTCAATAAATACTGTAGTGTACATTTGAGGATTTGAGTTTTGTAACTGGTGAAAATAGTACCGAAAACATTTTGTAACCACTAAAACTGCATTAAATGACTTATGAACAGATGCCAAGATGTTAATCTATTGTGCTCATTTCAGTCCAGTGTCTGTTGAATTTCCCTCAGGAGTGACATAAAGTCATAAAAAAAATCCAAAAAGAGAACAATCCAGGTTATCGCATAAAAAATAATCAATCTTGAACTTTTCCTAAAAACATGTAGAAATATTACTGTTGTATTGCTTAAAAGTGAATATGAACTTGTTTTTTTGTTGTTGTTGCAGTATTTGACAAATTGTATTGAAAAAATAAAGAGCATCTTTTTTGTTATTTTCTATTATTTTCACCTGTTTTTTCCAGTTTTCATTTTCTGCAAATAAATGCAAATAGAAACAATATTTTTAAATTGAAATTTGAGGTCAATATTGTTAGTAGTTCACAGAACGAAAATTTAACTACAATTCTACAGTATCTGTTATTTGATCATATGTAGTCATTTTTCATACATTTTACATGTCTTGTGTGTCTTTTAATTCTTTTTTATCAAGCAGCATTAACCAAACGAAAGCAATTTTATTGTAAGAAATCTAAACCGTTTGAAGAGACTTTAGTAAGTGGAGCATCTCACTGTCATACATGTTTGATGAGTTTCTCTCAGTTCAGTATCACATGCTCACCTGTTGCTAAGACACAACCGGCCTAACACAGAGCCGACAGCACTGAAGAACACTAAATACATTGAATAAGTGAAGCTGAAGGATGAGAGGTGATGATATGAATGCTAATCTTCTCTCTTTGGATTCTCTCAGTTTGATTGAAGATTCAGATCATGTGACGGTGGATGATGAATGTGACACAGACGCTGGAGGTAACGTGAACGTTTGGATCAAATCCTCTTTATCAAGTGCTGTAATATGTGAAGTGCACTTGTGTTCTTCTGTCAGAGGTGAAGGATGTGTCGTCTACTGGAGAATTATACCTGCAGGCGTGTAAACTGGTGCGTGTGGCGCCCGTCACATACTTTCTCAGACATCTGGGCTGTGACACCATTAATATGAATCATCATGGACTGGGTCCTCTGGGAGGGAAAGCTCTGGCCATCGCTCTTGTGGTGAGACGGAGTGTTGTTGTTTTTACTTTTGGTGTTGATGTGCTCTTATATACTGTATTTGTGTGTGTGTAGACAGACATGAACATCACGACCCTACAGCTCGCTGATAACTGTCTGTCGGCTGACGGAGCCAGATATCTCACCCAGATGCTGAGGGCCAATTTCACTATCCAACATCTTGTAAGTGTGTCAGTTTGTTTTCTTCTCAGACTTTATAAAACATTCAAATCTACTTTTCATCTTCTGGCAGGATCTCTCCAACAATCACCTGCAGTCTGCCGGCGCTGAATGTGTGGCTAAAATGCTCCTAGAAAACATTTCCATCAAATCGTTAAAACTTTCAGGTATTTTGTGCATCTTTACATCTCATCCGCTCTGACCGTGAGCTTTATTGTGATGATGGTGTTTACTGTAACAGGGAATAAATTTGCTGAAGATGATGCCAGATGGTTCGCAGACGCTTTTGCGGTGAGTTTAAACACAAATCTTCCAGCTTGTCATTGTGAGCGAATAAAACACGATGTCTGTGTGTTTTCAGAGCAACTACAGAGTCAAGGAGCTGGATCTGAGTCACAATCACTTCAGCGCTCGAGGAGGAGAACATCTGGGTCAAATGATAGGTGAGAATATCAAAAAAACACTTGTGACGTGTGACAAACTTCACAATGAAGATAATGAGAGATATGTTTGTTCAGCCAACAATGTCGTTTTAGAGGTTCTTGATCTCAGCTGGAATCGTCTGAGAATGAAGGGAGCTGTAGCTTTCTGTGCCGGATTAAAGGTGAACAAACACAGCAACGCATCATATCACAGGTGACATTGTTTCTTCAGTAGAACAGTGAAGAAGATTTGTACAGTAAAGAACACAACACATTTCTATTTTTGACTGAACTATGACTAATACTTGAGCTTGGAATGGAATTGCAGCTCATTTTTTGTCGACATACTCCATCCAGAGCTCAAGCACGTCTTCTGTTCCCTTTCGAGGGAATTTAACACTGCGTCATGGAATGACTCTATGGGAGACTCCAGAAATAGCATGTGAAACTAACTCGATCTGCTTAATGTCTTGAAGACAGCAACAGATCTTACACTCCGGGCGCTGGTAGTCACAGACAGGCAGAGAGTCTGGGGGTCGAGGCAGCGACCGCAGAAGGCATCCAGGCAGGTTAATCCCGATTTGAGAACGGTCGTAATTTCAAATCGAAAGGCTTCTGCTAAGAAGCTCTGATGCAGGACATCGAACTTGCACTTCACGCACCCAAAGTCAATGTCTCCTATAGTGCACTTACTCCACAAGTGGAAAAAGCTAGCAAATCTCAAACAATTGGTTCTCTGTATGATAGAGAAGGCTTACAAGATTCAGTTCGCTGTCCGTCCTCCGAAATTCAGTGGGGTGTTTTCCTCCAAGGTGGACCCCAAACAAGCTCGGGTGCTAGAAAGAGAAGTTTTGTCTCTCTTAGTGAAAGGGGCCATAGACTATGTTTCCCCCCACATCAGACAGGGTTTTACAGCTGGTACTTTATAGTTCTGAAGAAGGATGGAGGGCTGAGGCCCATTTTAGATCTGAGACATCTCAACAAATCTCTGAGTAGATACAAATTCATTTGTCTGTCATGAAGACTGGTTCACTATACTAGACTTGAGAGATGCCTACTTATTAATCCTTACTCAACATATCCATCCTTCCTCAACATCGGAAGTTTCTCAGGTTCGCTTTGGAGGACAAAGCTTTCCGATATCGAGTGCTTCCATTAGGCCTAGCTATCTCCCGACGCACGCACCTTCACAAAATGCACGGATTCAGCCCTTGGCCCAAATAGACGACTGGTTAGTGTTAGCTCAGTCTCACGACATGTCGTCCTCGACCATGTGAAGCACATGGGGTTACAGCTCAATGCCAAAAAGATTTATAAATGGCCTGTTAGTTTCACATTCTATTTCAGGCGCTGCTGGCCTTCCCCATGAAGTCATTCCATGATGCAGCGTCTCGTTCCCTATCTCAGAGAACCACGGCTACAGCCGTAACCTGAGACTTTTCTTCTGTTTTATTATTTTGTTATAATGCAAGAAAGTCTTTTTGATAACTTGGTTTTCAGGTCAACAGCACTCTGAAACATTTGGATCTGTCCTGGAACGGCTTTGGGAATGAAGTGGCTTTAGCTTTAGGTGAAGCGCTGAAATTCAACAACACATTAGTGCATCTGAACCTGAACAACAACCGCATGACAGATGAGGGTGTGAGCATGCTCTGTAAGGGTCTGGAGGCCAACGACATGCTGCGAGTGCTGAAGGTCCGTCTGACGGATCTCTACTCTGTCTGTCATACACATCAGTCTTTACAACAACTTTAGTTTGTGTAGTTTTAATACTGTAGTGTTTGTGAGCATAACGACTCCATATCATGTCCATGATATTCCAGCTACTTAGACCTTTATTGGAATTTCGATTCCAACAGATTCTTCATTACAGATGCACGCTTAACGCGTCCATGTGACATACAAATGAATGTTTGTGATAAAATCAGAGGTGAAGTCTGGTTGTGTCGTATTCTATAAACTGGAGTATTTTTTCAGCTGGCGTATAACTCAATGACGGTGGAGGGGGCTTTAACTCTCATAAATGTCATCAAGAAAACTTCTAAAAGTGCCATTGAGGAGCTCAACATATGTGTGAGTCATTTACAACAGCGTACCAACACTCTACATCTACAACTACCAAACAATCTTTCACGTGTATTGATATTTCAGCAGTAAAGATATGTGAACGATGTCCATCTGTGTGAGATTTCTGTGTGTGTTTGTGTAGAACGTGCTGGTGAATGAGAACTTTGTCCAGTTGTTAGAGTTGATCTGTCAGGAGCGTCTCAGTCTGGAGGTTATGGAGTATGGAGGAGTCGGGGGGATTCATCGCCAAAAAACTCCGCAAGCGCTCGGACCCCATGAAGATCATTCAGGTACTAAACTCCACCTGAACGCCTTTTATTTCTTTAGTGTGTCTGACATTCATGTGACGTGATGTTATTCAGGATTATCTCCATCAGCGGAAGCTTCCGTCACATTGATAAGTACAAAGTGATGAGAGTGTCTGTCGTAGACTTCAGAAAGGTCACGGAACAACTCGAAAGAATGGGGCAGGGCATAATTCTAACCCACCGAACCAATATGAGTTTTATGCCATTATAGTACACACATACTGTAGCTTAACATACCGAATTTAACCATCATATAAAATAAAAATTTTAAAAGAAAAAATAGTAAGACACTTTATTATCCTATTGGCGGTGGCATTTTGAAAGCAAAATAAAGTGACTAGATCACTATGATCACATGAATTTTGTACTCTTGTAAACAATTTTATGCTCTAGTAATTGAATCATTGGTTTCATAAAGGTATGTAGGCCTATTAATGGTGATCATAAGGCACACATCACATACAACATACAGTAAATGAGATCACAATTGTTCAAAAACATGCAGAGCAGACATTTGAGCTCTCAAATAACCTTGTTTATTATTTATAATAATTTGTGTTTTTGCACGACAAGCTGTGAAACGAAAACAATATTCATCTCATAAATTCCTATTAAAGCTACTAAAGTTATTGAGTAAACAGCAGTGAGTGGGTCGTTTCATTTGTTTAATTAATTTCAATGACAGAGTAGGACTACAAAACTCCTGTTACTTTAAGACCCCCAGGCCTAGAAATGTGTTGATGTTTTGAGAGAATAACTGGATGTTTCATTTCTTCCTCAATCAGACTCAAGAGATCATCTTGGAGGACAGGATACAGTTTAACCTGCTGTTCTTCTTGATCTCGCTCATGGAAGAGAATCTCTTGACCAAACTGATGGGATTGACTAAAAGCAATAAGAACATGTTCATGTTCAGTTCGATCTTCTAGGGTTAGCTTCTGTTTTTCTCGTATATATGTTTGAAGCTTCTCTTTCAACTTTTTACATGAAGTTGTGTAACAGTCACTGCCAGTCACAATGTATTTTGTATAATGTGTTGCCTAGACCACAAGGGGGAAACCTGGAGTCGTTTAAGGCCATATAAAGGAGTAGAAAGAAAGTAGCTAGGAAGCTGCCACGTGGACCTCTAAAATGCTACCTTCGGAGGCAGCATTTCAAGGTAGGAAGGCGGCTCTCACTAAATCCTGGTGTTCCGAGTCAGATCCGTGGGCGTGGCTTGTTGGTTTTGACTAAATCCTTGGTGTTTCAAGTCTTACGAAACCTTTACCCTAACCCACACCCTAACCCTAACCTTACTCTAACCAACTAAACTGCCTATGATTGTTAAAATCGCCCAAAAAACACTGTTGCGTGATGACGTCAGACTCGAAACACCAAGGATTTAGTGAGAGCCGTAGGAAGGCATTAAGGCACGTCCGAATCCAATGTTTCCTTTACTTCTTGTCTCCTGAGATACCTCCATTAGGTCGATTTTTGAAGGCAGCATGGATGTATCCTTTGCTGCCTTCAATGTCCCAGAATTCTATGCTTGTGCTCGTGCAGGGAATGTGATTGGTCGAGCAGGGTTGAGTTTGAAATAAAAAGGCAGCCAAGAAACAAGAAACTGTGCTGGAGCACAGTTTTTGTGTAAAGTTATATTTGATCTTTTTACAACTTTGGATTGCATTTCTAGTGAGAAATTGCTATTGTAGTTTTAACATATTCGATTAGTTATCACAAAGGTGCCCTCTGTTTATATTTCAAACAGAATTCTGTTACGCTGCCTCTGAAGGCTGACCGAATGTGTTTCTCGGAGCTGCCTTCATGCCGAAACACGGCCCCCGAAGTCACTCATGAGTAGGGTTGGGAATCATTTCAATTTTATCGATTCCAATTCTGATTCTGCTTATCGATTTCGATTCTTATCGATTCCCATAGTTTTTCCCATAGTATTATCATAGTTGAACTACATCATGGTTAAACTGCAGTTACTATAATGCAACTATGGTTAATTTGTGATTCCTGTGCTTTAATCCAAATTCTATAGCTAAACTATGCTTACTATAGTAAAAAATATCGATGGTTTTCATAAGGGCTTTTATTGAGATATCAGCAGATCATGCAACGCATGTACTTTTCTGAAAATATGCACACAGGAATTGATAAGAGGAATTCAAATTTTAATCTCAAGTATCCGATTCCTATTCCTTTCCATTCCGATCCGATTCCTAGCCTTTCGATTCCGATTCCAAATTGGAATTGATTTTCGATTCCCAACTCGACTCATGAGGCAGCGAGGCAACAAGTCAGCTGCCTAAGCTTTCGGACGCAGCCAGAGTATTTAACAAATTGGCGACTGAGACCGGAAGTAGGGGAAAACTTTTTCCTGCCGCACTGCTGCCAGCCATTCATTCATTCATTCAGCTTGTTTTCTCACAGGAATTAATTTTATTTACCAAAACCAAAAGTAGCATATGTTGTCCGATTTGTTCATGGTTTACTGGAAGATGTAAAAATAGGGAAAACAAACATTACAAAAACAGTTTTTTGAGCGATTTATTTATTATCAAGGTCTGATATATGTAAGACAAATCAGCATAAATGGAGCGCTACATGCCTAACTTCTGGTCTCCGCAACTGTTCTGTGCAGTGAATGGACCGGACAAGCGTTTACCCTACTTCCGGTTTGTACAAGTCACGCTGTGAAATAGGTCTATCCCATTTGAGAAACGTTGTGTTTGCTGCTCAAATGTAAGTCTAATGTTCATATCTTTGTCTGAGTTTGCTGCATGTAATGTCTTTAGAGACTTTAACGTTATTTGTTAAGAAAGATTATTTTGCTTATGTTTGTTTATTTAATCCTTTCTTGTAGGGGATTTTGTGTGTGGAAATGATTGTACTATGCTTGAGTCACTTTGTACCTGACCTCAGAGGAGTATATTGTCGAAATCTACACTTTATGGATTATGGGGATCAACTTCAATAGCTGGACGTAGGATTACAAGTTTACTTCGGAAGTTTACTCCATTGGCAACCTACTGGGAATATATTGACTATGGACAGAACTTGTATTATCATTAAAACAGCTGAGGCTACCTTCATCTCCACATACAACTTGTGGCTTGTCTAACTGCTACATGTGAACACTGGTGTAATTTGGGTCATTTTCTATGTTGGGTGATGATGTGCTAGGAATTATTTTGAATATATGATGACAAAGAATCTATCTTGTTGTTGATGCATTTTTATGGATTTCGAGTACAATAATATCAATTAATAATCAACCCATTTACTGGCAAACAGTGGTGGACAGTAACGAAGTAAATTTACCTGAGTACTGTACTTAAGTACACTTTTTGAGTATCTGTACTTTACTTGAGTATTATTTTTTCTGAGTACTTGTACTTTAACTTCACTACATTTGAAAGACAAATATCATACTTTTTACTCCACTACATTTATAAAAAGGTCCAAAAGTAGAAAATGGTTTCTATGCAGCGGGGTTTCCTGTGTGCGCAATTTATCTGGCTTGCGATCTGCCAGGACCTTTTATTGTTGCCAAGTATTTCAGTTTTTCTAAGCTCGCGGTTTTCCGGCAAGCTTTGAATGGCCATTTGGCAGATTTTTTAACGCAAATTTGGCAACTCTGGGATCTTCCCCGCTAAACTAATGTAAACGACGGCGCTGCTACACCATTGATAGTGCTCTAAAAAGACAAATAGAACAATAAAAGACGAAAAAGGCACATGTTCAAGTGTGGTGTAATCATCTGTGGGTTACGATCAGTCAAAGATCGTTGAAACATTGTCATGAAAATGATCGGCATAACGGCTAAACGGTAAATAAGCGTCACATACACCTTGAGCTACACGTGCGTGTTAACTTCTGATCTGCTGCTATATAATTTAAAGCGATTTGGAAAATGAATGATGTTTTTACTGAAGTAACTATAGTTGAAGTATTCCTGTATATCTGTATAAAAACAATAGAACCCTGCCCAAAATACAACATAAAATGTAATGGATTTAATGGTTATAATGGGAATTGTACTATGGATACTTGTTGTCTACTTGTATGTGATGGATTCTATTGGTGGGATGGTAAATCCTATTGGAATAAAACCCAAAACACACTACAAAGAGGAATTTAATTTAAAAATCTCATTCTAATTCAAAAATTCATTGCTTTTTTTCAGCAGGGATGGTATTTGCATTAAAACCACAGTATCCACAAATTTACCATTTTCTAAATATAGGAACCATACTCCAATTAATAATCTTTAGTAAAACCACAGCAACTAAACATACCATAGTTTCATTATATTCATTATTATACTAGATTTAGTTTATGTTTGTAGTTAAATTATGGTAATACAAATGGTAATAAGTCCAACAAACACATGGCTTCTACACTTGACTATTTACAAGAACCTTACTACTTACTGGTAAATTGCTGCTAAAACTGGTAAAGGGAATATACAAAATAAAAGAACACTCCTCATAAATACATATATGCCTAGGGGGCTAATGAGGATAATTAGGCTAAATGATCATACAGGATTATATCTAAACTAAACATATATGTGGTAAACATATAAAGCTCTTAAAGGAGTTGCTCACTGCAAAATTTGCCCCCATTGACTTTCCATAGTAGGAATAAAAACTACTATGGAAAGTCAATGGGGGCAAATTTTGAAGTGAACTGCTCCTTTAATACCACTGATACTGTGAGCTACTCAGTGTATTCAGTAGGTTGCTTCAGAGGCATAAGGTATAGACAATAAAACAATGCACAACTGACATAAAGGAAATGTACTTTTAATACTTGAGTACTTTTAAAAGCACGTACTTCTGTACTTTTACTTAAGTAAGAATCTGTCTTTACAACTTTTACTTGTAGTGGAGTAATATTTGACCAGGAGTATCTGTACTTTCACTCAAGAAGGAAGTTGTGTACTTCGTCCACCTCAGCTGGCAAATCACGAGTCCCCCTTTTTACTTATTAATTTGCCCTGTGCAAAGTAGCTGGGAAGGTTATAGTTGTTCCTCCATTAGTGGTGTTCATTTCTTTCTGCTTTTCACCCAATTGAGACCTTCAGCTTTGTCCAGTCTGAGAAGAAGTGAATCAGTCTTTGGCTGGTAATCCATTTACAACATCAGTGTTCAGAATCACATTCCTCTTAACTGCAGGATCATCAATCATAATAGTAGAATCACATGTTTGGGTTGGTCATTTCTCCTCTGCTTTACACAGATCTGGGCTGTGTTTCCTGATGTCCACTGATCTGAACACCTAGCCTTTCCTACCGGCCATTTTAGGAACGTTTCTTATTGTTTTACATGCGTTTCCCAAAAATGAAACAACCCCCCTGTAGAAGTTGTTGTAAATGGTTTCAGAAACATCTTCAGAAACCTTGGCTTTGTAAGGCTGCTCCACTATAGTGGTTCAGGCTATAGGGACGCCCAAATGACTCAAGAAACGTTAACAGCAAGTGGGTATAAAACTGTATTTCTGAACAGATTCCAGCCTTCTGCTTCTTATAGCAACGACTGAAATAAGCGCAGTGATTATAGCTACATGTGTGTCAGAGTGTTGCTATAACATGACTATATTGTATTGCAGAGTGTTTAAATATTCACATGAAAACAAAACTAGTTTGCACAATTGAAAATGAAAGTGTTTAATAACAGCCTCAAACTGATGTTACATTATATGGTACACAATGTATACAAATGGTTACAAAGTAAATGCATAAAATGATAAATGACACAAGTATCAGTTTTCAAATGTATGAGATCGTACGTGAGAGACAAGAGAGAACGTTTAGAAGAAGAGCCAGAGCTCCTAGAGAGCCTGATCATATCTTATATTTCCTTTGGATACTTTCCTTGACCATGTGACTAAACCTAACATGATACATTCAAACTGACCAATCAGGTTTAAGCCCCAGTGTACTGGACCCACAATAGACAAACATCTGGGACAATAGTGCTTGATCTCTATCAGCACCCCTGTGATCTTTAGAAGGACAATCTGTGTCCTTTGGGAAGAGAGTGGGGTTGTGACACAGCAATACATTCATGTTGTTTTTTCAACCCTACAGAACTGACACATCAGTGACAGAGAAACAACCAACTAATGACAACTAAACAGAGAATCTTCCTCCACTCACACAAGGACTTTTGCCTCTGATGGAAACAAACTACTGACTAAGAGTCTGACGTGACAAATATTTACATACAGTTAAATGGGTTAGGGAAAACGTATGATTTTTATATTTACTCATTACTGACAGCTATTGTGTGTTTCAGATAGAGATAAAAAGCATAATGTACTGGGGGTTGCACAGACTAATCGATTAGTCGACATTAATGCTCTGGCGCAACATTTAAAGCTTGATGTCGACTAGTCGCGGTTCGTGTGATTTTTTTGACACTGTACCTATAAGAAGACGACTGACTGTTCCAAGGACCTGCACGCGGTACGGATGTCATTCCCACCCGGTTCATCCGGATTCTGTCACACTCCCGACAATAATATACAGTATGTTATCTTGAAGAATTCAAGAATTCATCTTGGTTCCTCTTCGTCAATGTGTGCTCGGCAAAACCGTTTTGTGCTTTAGCGCCACAAAGTCATGTTTTACTGTAACTTCAGCAGCTCCAGGCACATGAACAAAAGCGGCAATCTCATTGGAAGGCCAGTTTTGATAAACGCGCGATTATCGTACCGGTGTGGACGGGCCCTTAGGCTGCTGTAGAGATCCACCTGCTGCTCTTTTACTGCATAGCCCGCTACCACCGACCTTTAATTGAGTTTAGTTCTTGTTGCTCTTGTGCAATAGATGAACAACAGTTTATTTGTTTTTAGATAGGCATAATATATACAGACGTGCTCAAATTTGTTGGCACCTCTCTACAAAAAAACAAAGAATGCACAATTTTCTCTGAAATAACTTGAAACTGACAAAAGTAATTGGCATCCACCATTGTTTATTCCATATTTAATAGAAATCAGACTTTGCTTTTGATTTTTTATTCAACATAATATTGTAAATAATAAAACAAATGAAAATGTCACGGACAAAAATGATGGGACCCCTAACCTAATATTCTGTTGCACAACCTTTAGAGGCGATCACTGCAAGCAAATGTTTCCTGTAGCTCTCAATGAGACTTGTTAACAGGTAGTTTGGCCCACTCTTCCTGAGCAAACTGCTCCAGCCGTCTCAGGTTTGATGGGTGCCTTCTCCAGACTGCAAGTTTCAGCTCTTTCCATAGATGTTCCATAGGATTCAGATCAGCACTCATAGAAGGCCACTTCAGAATAGTCCAATGTTTTGTTCTTATCCATTCTTGGGTGATTTTAGCTGTGTGTTTTGGGTCATTATCCTGTTGGAGGACCCATGACCTGCGACTGAGACAGAGCTTTCTGACACTGGGCAGTACGTTTCGCTCCAGAATGCCTTGATAGTCTTGAGATTTCATTGTGCGCTGCACAGATTCAAGGCACCCTGTGCCAGATGCAGCAAAGCAGCCCCAAAACATAACCGAGCCTCCTCCATGTGTCACTGTAGGTATGGTGTTCACTTCTTTCAAAGCTTGATTTGTTCGTCTGTGAACATAGAGCTGATGTGACTTGCCAAAAAGCTCCAGTTTTGACTCATCTGTCCAAAGGACATTCTCCCAGAAGGATTGTGGCTTGTCAATAGGAATTTTAGCAAATTCCAGTCTGGCTTTTTGATGTTTTTCTTTCAAAAGTGGAGTCCTCCTGGGTCTTCTTCCATGGAGCCCACTTTTGCTCAAAAAGCGACGGATGGTGCGATCAGAAAGTGACGTACCTTCACCTTGGAGTTCAGCTTGCATCTCTTTGGCAGTTATATTTGGTTCTTCTTCTACCATTCTCACTATCCTTCTGTTCAATCTGGGGTGGATTTTCCTCTTGCAGCCGCACCCAGGGAGGTTGGCTACAATTCCATGGACCTTAAACTTCTCCTTAAACTTGTCACAGGAACATCGAGCTGCTTGGAGATGGTCTTGTAGCCTTTACCTTTACCATGCTTGTCTATTATTTTCTTTCTGAGCTCCTCAAACAACTCCATCCTTTGCTTTCTCTGGTTCATGTTCAGTGTGGTGCACACAATGATACCAAACAGCACAGTGACTACTTTTCTCCATTCAAATAGGCTGAATGACTGATTACAAGATTGGATACATGTGTGATACTAATTAAAGAAACCAATTAGTTTGAAATATCGCTATAATCCAATTATGTATTATCTTTTCTAAGGGGTATCAACAAATGTGTCCAGGCCATTTTAGAATATCTTTGTAGAGTAAGCAATAATTCATCTCTTCCACAGCTTCATTGCTTTCTTCTATGACATACCAAAGACATGCAAGTATACATGATACAATAGCTTTTAATTTCATCACTCTTCAGGAGGAATGAAGCATTATTTCAATGAGCGGTAAGGGTACCAACACATTTGAGCATGTCTGTATTTAGAGGCTATTTTGGAGTTCCGCCATTCTACCACAGCCTGCACACATGAGTGTCTTACTGCCCAAACCCATCAAATCTTGTTTCAAAACACTTCCTAGCTCTTTTTTACTTATCGTCAACGTGACTTTTATCCCATAATAGTCAACCTAAAAAAATCTAAGGTCGTTCAACCCCTATAATGTACACATGAAACCAACCAGAACAGAAAGATTTGACAGTATTAATGTGTAATAACTCATGTGGTTATGTGTGTATCTCTCTTCTTTTTAACATGAGGCTCTATAGAGGCTGTTTATGTCACACAGAGACACTGAGGAGGTCTCAAACACAGCAAATCCAGCATACAGAGGTTCAGTGAATGTTGTGTAGAATGTGTGTAAGTGTGTGAGTGTGTGTGTGTCAGAGACGCTGTAGAAGGACAGAGTGCCGGCCGGCTCATCCACATACACTCCTGCTCTCTCACACACATCTGGATAGACATCTATGACTGTTTCATTACCATTGTGATATGCAGCTAATCCGTCATCAGAGCACTCTAGACTCCATGATTTTACATTGTGTCCAAACACACTGTCACTCTTTCCTTTCCTGTTGATGCTTTTATATGACACTGATATAAGAACATCTGATTCGCTCCATTCAGCCTCCCAGTAACAGCGTCCAGTCAGACTCTCTCTACACAACACCTGAGGAACACCATCAAATCTGTCTGGATGATCAGGATACGACTGACGCTCTCTCACACGTGTGATCTTTCTGTTCTCTTCAGACAGTTTGAGTTCAGTGTTTGCTGTGTTTGGATCCAGTGTGACATCACAGGCATCTGAACACAAGAAGAGACGTTTATAACACAACATTCACTAAATCAATATGTGTGTGTGTGTGTGGTGTATATTGGTTTATCTATATTTGTGAGGGCCAAATGTCCTCAGTTAGACAGTGAACCCACTTGTGAGGACATTTTACTGGTCCTCACTAAATAAAAAGGCTCATAATTCAGTTAAATAGTGCTTGTGTGATTATTAGGTTTAGGTGTAGGTGTAGGGTTAGGGGATAGAATATATCACAAGCATGATATAAAATCTATGGAAGTACTCCCACTAGTATAGCAATACAAACCTGTGTGTGTGTGATTGTATTTGTATCCTTATGAGGACCAGTTTGAGTTTTAGACCAGTGGAGTGAGGACATTTTGGCCAGTCCTTACTTCCTGAGACCTCTTTAAAGGGCTGTTTAAGGGCGAAGACTTGGTTTTAGGGTTTAGATTATAAGGTTAAGGTTAGGGTAAGGATTAGGGTCAGACACTTAGTTCTGATGGTTAGGGTGACGGGCTAGAGATTACATTGCGTCAATGTATGTCCTCGCAAAGATAGTTGCACAAATGTGTGTGTGTGTGTGTGTAGACTTACACTTGCGTGGTCCTGCTGTAATTCTTCTCTGTCCTCCATGACTCACACTACACAAACACACACACACACACACACATTAAACACAGAAAAATGAAGTGACATTGTGCTGGTGTGTGTATGTTGTGTGTCCTACTTGAGTGTGTTGAGTGTGTAGTTTGGATCATTGAGTCTATCAGAGAGCAGCTGAAGTGCTGAGTGTTGTGGGTGATTGTAGCTCAGATCCAGCTCTCTCAGGTGTGACGGGTTTGAACTCAGAGCTGAAGCCAAATAACAACAACCTTCATCTGTCACCATACAACCGGATAACCTGCATACACACACATCAACATGTCAACACACTCTTCACTTTCTTAGAATAATGCTCTTGTGAAATCAGTGTCTAGAGAGAAACACCTCAGTGTGTGTAGCTGACAGTTGTGAGTCTTGAGAGCATCAGAGATCAGCTTCACTCCTGAATCCTTCAGATCATTGTCACTCAGGTCCAGCTCTCTCAGAGACGTCGATGATTGTAGACATGAAGACAAACTTTCACAACACCCATCAGTCAGATCACACCCGAACAATCTAAACACAACCAAAACAAAATAATACAAAAGTAGTTTAAAGAACACAAACGTCACCACCACATAAATTACACTTTTTTTTAAATTAGCGTCTGGAAAGTTTATTGCAAGTTTTAAAGTAAAGATTTAAAGCGTGTTGTCCAAAACTGATTGTTTAGACTCAAAATAAGCTACAGAATATGAAGAAAGACTTGCCATTGTCAATAAAGTAATAATGTATGATCGCAAGCTTTCACTTATAATTGTATCAAAAATAACCTGTGTTCCCTTTTCATTTACCCAAAAGCATCGCACTGGAAGTTCTGTGGTTATTATCAGATTTTTAACTACATTTGTAAACATGTTAGTTTTACCAAGTAGTTTCTCCGAGTATATTAATTCATTAGTCATATTTCCCTTTCTGTCGGTCACTTCGACGTTGTATCGACAGATGGGGTTTGAACTTGAGAACCAAATTCCGAGAGGAATTTAAAAAGGCCAATGAACTTGGCGAATGCATGCCAGTCTCCGCCCCGTACATACGGGTAAAAAGGAAGACGGCGTGCCCATTCGTTCAGCTTTTGTTCTTTGGAACCTGCGAGGCATTACTGAATGCTGAGCGCTTTTCTGTTTGAGAGTTATTAATACTCTGGATTTACGACGCGAGCAGCGCCTCGGGTCCCTTCTTTTCAATGGAGTTTCCCTGGGTGTTTCAGCAGCGAATCACAGAAGTCTAAAAGAGCAAATTTCCATTCCCTCCAACAGACTGCGCAGTCTTCAGACATGTCTCGCTGTTGTGTGCTTGGATGTGTCACTCAAGTCGGACGGGCACGACACATGCATTGCATGCTTGGGACTCAAGTACGCACAAGAGTGCATTTGTCGACCGGTCATGTTCTGTGTGCGAGAACTTGATGAAGGTGTTACGGTCACGGCTGGCTACGTTCCTTTTGGGAGTAGCCGCAACTCCGATTGCCGCTTCAGTGAGCAGCGGGGGTGATATGGGGACTCCCATGGATGTCGCTCCATCAGCCTCGGCTTCGCAGAACATCCATGCCCCGCCATGCTCATCTAACCAGTCCTTGGTGGGCGGCGCTGGACCGTCCAACAGCGGGCAGACTCAGAAGGATGAGGACGAACTATCTGTCGTGGCATCGGACAGCTACCCCCTGGCATCAGACGCGGAGGATTCTTCCGAGCTCCCGCCCACCGGATTGACGCCCAAGAGGACGCAGACATGTCAGCCATGCTTGCCCAGGCGGCTGGATTCCTGGGGTCGTGATCATGCTGTGCACCGCCCCGATGTCAGTTTTCCCTGCCCTTCGGTCTGGCCCTGTCTCCTCGTGTCTTCACCAAAGTCACGTTGGCTGCCCTAGCTCCCCTCCTCAACTATCTCGACGACTGGCTCATTCTAGCTCAGCTCACTCTGGCAGACATCTGCAGAGCTGCAGGTTGGGCTACCCCCAATACCTTTGCGAGGTTCTACAACCTCCACTTGGACCCAGTGTCAGATCGTGTCTTACAATTCCATTATATATTTACTAACCCTTACTAAGTTTTATGCAATTATAAAATTTAATTTTGTCCTTATTTTTAATCTTGTTGAATCTTATGTTGGGTGCTGTATAGTGGTCTCCATCTCAAGGTTCATGATAACGTCACAAGACAATGTTTTGAAAGCGTCATTCTTGCATGGTATAATAATATATATTGAATATGTTTCTAGTCAGATGAAGCTAAACTGAGCATTGAAGCACAACTGAGATTATTCACAGAATTATTTTCATTTTATTCAACATCACTTGGTCTCCTGCCTGCTGTTCTTCCCTTCTGTATGTGGTTGATTTGAAGTATTAACTCACAACAGAGTTGATATTCAAGTACGGATTTAGTCAGATCTAGTGAAACTGGACTCTAATCTTTGCATCTATAAGATCTGCGAGCCATATCTATAGTTGCATCCATCAACACAGAGCTGAATTCATTAAACATTGCACGAGGCAATCTCATTATTTCATTGGTGAGAGGTCAAAGTAAATGATTAGCATTACCGATCAAACAGATGGAATCTAGAGCAAACATGTTGTAAAGAGAGACAGTGTTTTCTGCACCCAACCCGAAGATATAAATCAGACCTTTAAAAGTTCTTCTGAACACTTCCATCTATCTTCCATCAGAGATGCAGAATTGTCCCTTGATGAACTGAAACTGGTCCTGGACTCTATGCCAAAGAACAAAGCTCCAGACAGTGACTGATCATTTCTGTCATCTGGGATATAGCATCAGCACTCATTGAGAAGGATTTATCAGAATGGTTCAAACACTCTATAGCTCACATTTTTACTGGCTCTTCAGTGTCTTCATGTTTCACTCTTGGTCGTGAAACCCGTCAAGGTTGACCTCTATGGCCTTTGCTTTTTATTCTGTCAGTGGAGCCATTGGCTGAAGCCGTCATCAACTATACAACCCATCATTTGTGTAAATACCTCACATAAAATCTCTCTTTATGATGACAATTTTTTGCTCTGTTTCCAATATTACTGTGTCTGTTCCTGAATGCTTCAATCTTTTGAACATTTTTGGTACACAATGAATTGGAATAAATCAGCTTTCATGTCTCTTAAAGGTACAGCGAAACACAAATCCTCCCTTGATCCCCGTAGTTAACCAGTTGACATATTTGGGCATCACAATATCTCTCCCTATTTATCAGATCTCTACAAGATCTACCCTTTTCAGATGTTTATAAATGTTCTAAGAAAAAATATTGAATACTCCATTGATGTATGGAAAAACTCAGTTATTTTAATGTAGTATTCCTATATTCCAGCTACTTACTCCTGGGAAAGGTACGGTTTAGCGATACCTGATTGGGACGTGGTATGGGTCGTGGTATGGGTGGTATGCTTTATGGCCTCTAAGAACCTGGCACATCAGATGATCCATTATAAATATATTAATAGGCTTATTTTACCTAGTGTGAGGTTAGATCTGATCCATACTCTAATCTCTGTAATAAATCTGTAGTTGGCCAGTGGTGTTTTCTTTTTGGACTTTTGTAAGTACTGCTCAGATATTCTACACATGGATATACCTCAAGACCCCCTGCTTTTTCTACCATTCCATGACTGCTCTCAATGTGAAGCAGTGCTGTAGTACTTGAGTCGGGACTCAAGATGTTTTTCTGTGGTCTCGGACTTGTCTCGAACTCGGTCATTGGACTCGCCAAATGTTCTTGTTGGTCTCGACCTAGTCCGATGATATGTTCTCCTTCCAAACAAAACCATTGATGAAGCATTTATGTTTGCTTTAGTTGGACTCTTGACTTTCATTAAGTTAATTCTCTTTCCTCTTGGAGTAGGTTATTTTTTGTGATGGGTGTCAAGATGTAAAAAAAGATGATAAATAATACTAAATTAAATTATACTAAATGACTGATTTGAGTGTTCTGGTTCACAACGCTAAGATACTGTGCCAAATTAAACTGTTACTGTGATACTGTGCCTCAATAATTGTATTTTAGCACACTGTTATAACAGACAATTAAAACCAAACTGTCATGATTGGGTGGTGAGACAAGGAGAGAGGACCCAAGTGCAGACAGCGGTTAAGGGGTTAACAAGACATTTATTAACAAAAAATACAAAACAAAGACCCACGTGGGGGTAACATAACAAAACAGGGGAATCTACAACAGGACAGGACTAAGACTAATTACACCTAACAAGACTAAGATTAACTTAAACATGAACTACAAATGACTACACTAGACTGACACGGAACAGGCACTCACCATACAAGTGACACATACACGCACAATGAACCAGCACAGGACAGAGAACAAAGGGGCATTAAATAAGGGACCAAATGAAGAGGGGACAGGTGTAGGGCATGAAACCAATAACAAGCAATAATGAGGGATACAAGAGGGCGGGGACAAAGACGAGACTTGGAGAGAGCATGTGGAAGGCCAAGTGGGCCAAAATGCTTCTCTCCACATGAAACAAGAGGTTCTGCCATGGCTCTGCCACAAGATCAAGAAAAGCAAGACAAGATGGGGCAGAACCATGACACAAACGTTAAAACACAAGAATCAAGAACCCAACTAAAGAAAATACTGATCACAATAATGATGTTTGTTGAAACTTCTACATTCCTTCAACATTAATTGAGGTGGCAAAAGTGATGTTGATTCAATGCAGTTATAACTGCATTGAATCAACAAGCTGAGAATGGGCACATTTTCCATTGGAAGCCCAGAATGTGACTTGTTGTTGTTACACTACAATAAAAAGACTGAAAATCTGAAGTTGCACTGCGGCTTTATGTGACTTTGGTGAAATTTCTATACCTAAAGTAAATAAAATTACCTAATTTGATCCGCTTTTGTTCATTACAAATAAAGAATGTGGTCTTGATTTTTGAAGAGGATTCTTTTTTCTGTCTCTGTCTGGACCGTCTCATTTGGACTCGGCCTTGACTTGGACTCGAACCTCTTTGGACTTGGACTTGACTTGGACTCGAAACCTCTTTAGACTCGGTCTTGACTCAGTCTCGACTAGTCCTGGTCTTGGACTTGTCTTGGACTCGACAAAGGTGGACTTGACTACAGCCCTAATGTGAAGTCTCATCAAAAAAGGATTTTATTAGCAGCAAGCACTGCTGCAAAAAGACTGTGGATAGAACCATCCAGCCCTATATACTTAATTTGGTTTTCTTATTTCAGAGACATTGTTTTGCTAGAAGTTTCAACTGACAAGACTATTCAGAGCTGGACAACAATCAGTGAGATGCTGTTACATAAGATAAAGTGTTGACCTAACTAATCATCATCATCATCATCTTTCCTCTCTTCTCTTCCCCTCATTTTCTTTTCTCTATATTTAGGTGGACGACTTTCACGGAATCTCTCTGTATATAGTTCAATTGAGTTTTTATTTATGTTCTCGATATGGGAATCTAAACTCAAATAAAAATGTTGATAAAAAACATTCCAAATCATGTTACCATCATCACTTTAAATTACGTTAGCATCATGCTAATTCATACTATCTTAAAACATGTCAGCATCTGTAAGCTTCTTTAGAAAATCTAGTTGTTTAAAACAATTTTCATTGAAAGTGTCTGACCTCAGTGTGTGTAGCTGACAGTTGTGAGTCTTGAGAGCATCAGAGATCAGCTTCACTCCTGAATCCTTCAGATCATTGTTACTCAGAGGTCCAGCTCTCTCAGAGACGTCGATGATTGTAGACATGAAGACAAACTTTCACAACACCCATCAGTCAGATCACACCTGGACAATCTAAACACAACCAAAACACAATGATATAAAAGCAGTTTTAACAACACAAAATTCCACACTAAAAGAAATGATACTCTGAACAAAAAAATGTATTAGTTTTTCTAAAACAACATTTATTCTTTGTGTCCATGTGAATTTTGATTCACGTTAAATAAAAAGTAAAATAATAATAACCTAATATTTAATCGATCCAAAGACAGTTTTTACTTTAGAATCAATGACAAAAACTGTAATTGGATTGCAGCAATTTTAATAATTTATCTCAATTTAATAATTTATCTCAATGTTCTAATTCAGTGTTCTCAACTCCGGTCCTTGGCCCCTCCTCCAAGATTATTTTAGATGTTTCTCTATGTAAACACCTGAATCAACTCATCAGCTTGTTAGTGTGTTAATTAGGGCGGCTGGTGCACAATGTTTTTGAGGGGGCGCAACAAATCATTTGACATGTGATGTAAACGTACTGTATCATCACTGCTTAGCTAAAAAAGGTTTAACTTTCAAAGCATGTAATGGTGTTTATTAACAGTAATAAGGTGCCAGTCCAAATGAAAAAAATATTGCAGTATACTTTATTTTTTACTATAGTAAACTGTTAATAATGACCATCCTAGAGAGAGTAACTCTGTTTAGTGTTTTGGTTGGCCATCCATCTAGAGTAATTAGTCCATCGGGTGTCTCGTCATTTATTTGTATTAAGCTATACAAGCACAACAACTATGGTTAGTACTGCTGAAAAATCTATATATATCTATAAAACATAACAGCACCTTACAATTTTACTACAGTGTATATACCAAAGTGTACTACAGTATTACAGAAAGTAAACAGAAAAAACAATAACAGGGATTATTTACACAGTGCACAGCATCCAATGCAATTAGCATCACTGATTATAGTGGGTTCTTTGCTTTTGTTGCGTCGCTCACGTGCAGTGAGCAACTTTATACTAAGGGCGAGTAAAATTCATCCTCTATCACTGTTGCTGTGAATTTGTAAATTACGTTCATGCGGTCTGTACTTCTAAACTTAAACTTCATAATGTTCTCTACCAGGGTTCTGGATGAGAAAAGGATTCTCTGTGAAACAGTTAACAATCATCCAATCACAGGAGGTCAAACATGTCAAATCAATATTCATATGCTATCAGCTAAAGTAGGAGGGTCTAGGGCACACAAAGCTGCGCGGCTACGGCTAGAAGGGATACAGCTACCTCCACTGGGCATGCGCACTTCAATACCGCTAAATTTTTGTCACGCTGACAGCAGTTAATTACTATTTTTTTATATTGTAAGGCTAGGTTTAGTGTTGGGGTAGGTGTAGGCATTAGCTAATGTAATTTATTGTAATTTTATGGTGAGATTTTGCATCACTTCCGGCCGTAGCTGTATCCCTTCTAGCCACAACCGAGCTGAGCCCAACGACATTCTTACGCGAGCCAATTAGAGAGCATTGACCATTAGTCTCCAGTGGCGCCCTCTATTGACCAGCCGCCACTAGAGACTAATTAGGTGTGTTCAACTTGCAGCACTGCACAGACCAAACGTCGAGATTTGCCACAGGAGGTCGAGGGAGGAGTTAAAAAAGGAGCGGTTAAGTCAGACACGTGGGGTCTCGTTTATAAATTGTGCATAGGATTCTTACTAAAAGTGTATGTGCAACCTAAAGCCAAAAAATATTTAGATTTAAAAAACCGTGCATACGCACACCTGTAAGCAATGTTCCCTTTATAAATCACAGATCACCTGCAAGTGTGCGCACGTGAATCAGCCTCAACTCCCGCCCTGTAGACGCCCAATTTTAACCATAAATAGTCAATGCAAAGCACCTCATGAATGCTGATCCCTCACCATATATGGAAGGTCTATCAGATGCAACAGATGCTAATATACACTCATGGCGTGATGTAAAACTGTCAAAACCCCCGATCCCATCCTTTATCTCCATAACAATTATTCAAATATTAATGTTGTGATGGGACTAAACCGGTAAACAGGTCTCATTACATCTGCTTGTTGGAAAAAGTTTTAACAGCAGTATTTTTTATGTAATCAGCTAATCTAGCTAATTGTTTCCATCTTTTATGCATTTTGTTCTATTTTAATATTTAAATTTTTGTGAGAAGAAAAGTTTAAAACTTTTATATATAAACCTGTTTATGTAATAAACAAATTGGATTTTGTAATGAAGAGCATACAAAAGTAGTGCTGAAACGATTCCTTGAGTAATTCAAATACAAAAAAAATCTAGGCAAATTTTAAAAGCTTCGTTAAATCCATTTAACTACATGAACACGGAGCACTGTGTTTCCCCACAGACCATTATAACTGATGCACAACCCGCTAAACTCTGGACATGTGATGTAAACACAGAAGACGCTGCAGATAAATGACAGAAAAATATACAGAGGACTAGGGTTGCACGGTGTACGGTAGCATCGCAATGCTAAAGCTTCAAAATTCTCGCGATGCCGCTCTGTTTGTTAAACGGTAGTATCGTAGTGCCGTAACTAATGTTGCATATGCGCATTAACGTTCATTAGAACACTTTTATCTGTCTTTTTGCTGTGTTTCTCTCCTAAATGAATCCGTGTTTTGAACGACTCGGACGAGATAGTGATTCAGTGGGTCATTCATCAAGACACTTGTCCTGCGTTCCAATTCGCCCTAATAGTAGGTAGTGTTTTTGTGTTGTAATAGTAGGTACTTTTGAGTGCATGGCAAAATAGATCGCACACACTGGGACATACTAACAGGAAGCGGAAGTGGCCGTTGTTGCCTAGACCCTAACCCTAACAACATTGTGGCCAATAACTGTCACACACATCAAAATACAGCTCTTCTTTTCATTAAGGTATTTATTCATTCATTATTTCATATGTAATGTTTACTGTATACTTACATAGTTGTGGATAATATCAGCCGTTACAGTGTGCATCGTTCTGCACTTCGAATTTCTACCGGAAGTAGTAGACCATCCGGGAATCTTTGGAATACTATTTTCAATATACTACTAGTGTTGTCACGGTACCAAAATTTCAGTAGTCGGTACCAATACCACTAAAATTCCACGGTTCTCGGTACCAACGCAAAACACCAGTACATGCTAATTGAAACACAATTTTATTAATAAAGCTCATTGTTAATATAAATGTATAGAAAGCAATGCCATTTTGTATACATGAAGTATATGTTAATTGTTGCTGAAACTGTTGTGTGCTCTCTGCTGATGCTGATGAACATCCTGCTCAGTCTGCTGCTGTATAAGTCAAATAGAATAAACTTCAGTAAGTCAACTGACTGAACAAACATGCATATGCAATATTAAAACAAACATCAGTTTTTATACTGCATTTACACAAGATTACTTACATTAAGGTAACTGTATATTAAAATAATAAATGCAACATATATTTTTCTTTAGTTTAAATGTGTCTTTTTAAACCTAATAGAGTTATCTATCCAAGACATACACATTGCTAGTCATACAGTTAGTATGCTAGTTTTCTAGCACAAAGATTTCAGATAGGCCTATATAAAATAGGTACTGTAAACCCCATCCTGTCCTCCCATTTATTTTACCCCATTACAGTTATAAAAGCATTAAATGGTTAATAATGACACTTGACTGGATTAGCATTGGCGCTAACAAATTAACACGCAAACAGGGACGTTTGTTTTAACGTAACCTTTAACTTAACATATGCTACAACATTCATAATGCAAACGCGAACAGAATTTGAAACTTACCGCTTGAACTTGTTAACTTAAATCCGGATGTTTCCTCCTTTTACCACAAAACTCCGTTCGTTTTCTTCGTGATATGACTTTAATCTGAAGTATTTCTGCGCGCATCTCTTGTGGATCGGAGTTCCGCTCATCGAGTCTTATTGCGTCTATATAAAGTTTCCGACTGACAACCTGTCAGACAGAGCATCAGTACCCGGTTGACCCGGGATAGCGGTGGTACCGGGTCTTCTGAAAATTAGGTACAGACAACTTTTTTATTTTTAGGTACCGACTTGGACCCGAAGTACCGGGACTTTTGACAACACTACATACTACTATTCGGGACATACTAATTAACTTTCAAATACTATTAGGACAGGTAGTATGCGGATTGGAACGCAGGGTTGCTTCGTTCTTGAATGAATCAGCTGTTTTGAACGAGTTGGTTGAATGATTCACTGACACAAAAAAAATTGCCGCCACCTACTGGCCGTTTTAGTCGCATTTAAAGTAAGCCTAACATTTTACTTTACAAGCATTGCTTTAAATGCAATTTGTCGCACATTGATTGAATTAGTTACAACGTTTAAAAAAAAAATCTTTAGTAGTTACTACAGTAAACGTTGCTAAAATTTATGGACAGTGGACACTAGTGTTTTTAAATCTTACCACAGTAAATATTATTGTATACTACAGTTTTTGCTAAAACCTGTACAATTACTACAGTACTATACTACAAATATTGTAGTGTGCAGTATAATACAGTTCACTAAATACAACAAGTTTCATTTAGATCTGTGTATTAATGAATTTTGGTCTATTTTGTAGATTTTAATTATGAACATGACACAGCATCGCAATACTACTTGGTATCGTGATATTTCATAAAGTATAGTATCGTAAGATATGTTTATGGTACCGTGACAACCCTACAGAGGTTTCACCTATGCTCTGACAGCCACGAGACCATGACAAACACTGTATGTGTTAGAAATCTGGAATGGTGAGAGAACATTGTGCTTGGTACGTTTCTCATCTTTAAACCAAATTTGCCAGGAAAGTTTATCCTGACTAGTGCGCGTCCCATGACTTTTACGTATTTTGTCCAAAGGCGGAGAGTAGGCGGTCTTTTGTGGCTGTTCAAACGCATGCGCACCCTATACCACAAACACAAACCGGTCGAATGCGTTTTCGTCTAACTGTGTAAGTGGTCAAAAGTGAACAAGCATTTCACACCCCGTAATTTACACCTGTATTTAGCATTGTTCATTTGTGATGCGATCAACCAAAACACATATTATACCAGGTGCAAACAGTAGCATTCGCATTTAGACTAAATCAATATGATTGGTAGTTGAAATGAAGGCCCGTAGAGAATGTATGTTGATTGTTGCTATATGTGACCCTGGACAACAAATCTTAAAGTCTAATGGGTCAATTTATCTGGAATCTGACTGAACGTTCCCACCAAACGCGACTTGCGCGAATGAATCGCGCTATTCGCGCGTAGCTGGATGCTTGAACATTTTGAGTTTACTCGCATCATTCACGCATGAAATTCACAACAGACGCAAGCTCGAAAAAATAAATTGGCGGCCAAAACGCCCGTTGGACCATAGTTTTGTATAAATGTAAGTTTCATTTTCACTTTCAACAACTTCTGATTGCATTTCTAGTGAGAAATTAGTATTGTAGTTTTTAAATATGTGATTAGATATTGCAAAGACGCTCTTCTGTTTATAATTCAAATAGACTTCAGTTGTGCTGCTTATCTGTTTCTCTGGGCTGCCTTCGTGCACAGACGCTGCACGTCACTACTAGAGCAAGCTCCTGATTGGTTAACGCGGCGCGAATCTTCGCCAAAGTTCAGATTTTTCAACTCGCGCGAATCACGCGTCAAACGCCCGAAACGGTCAATTCGCGCGAATCGCCTCATTCGCGCCGCAAGGAGGTCTATCGCGTCTTTGCATTGACTTAACATGTAAATCACTCGCGCGTAACGCTTCATTCGCGTCTGGTGGGAACCATTATAACTGATGCACAACCCGCTAAACTCTGGACATGTGATGTAAACACAGAAGACGCTGCAGATAAATGACAGAAAAATATACAGAGGACTAGGGTTGCACGGTGTACGGTAGCATCGCAATGCTAAAGCTTCAAAATTCTCGCGATGCCGCTCTGTTTGTTAAACGGTAGTATCGTAGTGCCGTAACTAATGTTGCATATGCGCATTAACGTTCATTAGAACACTTTTATCTGTCTTTTTGCTGTGTTTCTCTCCTAAATGAATCCGTGTTTTGAACGACTCGGACGAGATAGTGATTCAGTGGGTCATTCATCAAGACACTTGTCCTGCGTTCCAATTCGCCCTAATAGTAGGTAGTGTTTTTGTGTTGTAATAGTAGGTACTTTTGAGTGCATGGCAAAATAGATCGCACACACTGGGACATACTAACAGGAAGCGGAAGTGGCCGTTGTTGCCTAGACCCTAACCCTAACAACATTGTGGCCAATAACTGTCACACACATCAAAATACAGCTCTTCTTTTCATTAAGGTATTTATTCATTCATTATTTCATATGTAATGTTTACTGTATACTTACATAGTTGTGGATAATATCAGCCGTTACAGTGTGCATCGTTCTGCACTTCGAATTTCTACCGGAAGTAGTAGACCATCCGGGAATCTTTGGAATACTATTTTCAATATACTACTAGTGTTGTCACGGTACCAAAATTTCAGTAGTCGGTACCAATACCACTAAAATTCCACGGTTCTCGGTACCAACGCAAAACACCAGTACATGCTAATTGAAACACAATTTTATTAATAAAGCTCATTGTTAATATAAATGTATAGAAAGCAATGCCATTTTGTATACATGAAGTATATGTTAATTGTTGCTGAAACTGTTGTGTGCTCTCTGCTGATGCTGATGAACATCCTGCTCAGTCTGCTGAGTGTCTGACCTCAGTGTGTGTAGCTGACAGTTGTGAGTCTTGAGAGCATCAGAGATCAGCTTCACTCCTGAATCCTTCAGATCATTGTTACTCAGAGGTCCAGCTCTCTCAGAGACGTCGATGATTGTAGACATGAAGACAAACTTTCACAACACCCATCAGTCAGATCACACCTGGACAATCTAAACACAACCAAAACACAATGATATAAAAGCAGTTTTAACAACACAAAATTCCACACTAAAAGAAATGATACTCTGAACAAAAAAATGTATTAGTTTTTCTAAAACAACATTTATTCTTTGTGTCCATGTGAATTTTGATTCACGTTAAATAAAAAGTAAAATAATAATAACCTAATATTTAATCGATCCAAAGACAGTTTTTACTTTAGAATCAATGACAAAAACTGTAATTGGATTGCAGCAATTTTAATAATTTATCTCAATTTAATAATTTATCTCAATGTTCTAATTCAGTGTTCTCAACTCCGGTCCTTGGCCCCTCCTCCAAGATTATTTTAGATGTTTCTCTATGTAAACACCTGAATCAACTCATCAGCTTGTTAGTGTGTTAATTAGGGCGGCTGGTGCACAATGTTTTTGAGGGGGCGCAACAAATCATTTGACATGTGATGTAAACGTACTGTATCATCACTGCTTAGCTAAAAAAGGTTTAACTTTCAAAGCATGTAATGGTGTTTATTAACAGTAATAAGGTGCCAGTCCAAATGAAAAAAATATTGCAGTATACTTTATTTTTTACTATAGTAAACTGTTAATAATGACCATCCTAGAGAGAGTAACTCTGTTTAGTGTTTTGGTTGGCCATCCATCTAGAGTAATTAGTCCATCGGGTGTCTCGTCATTTATTTGTATTAAGCTATACAAGCACAACAACTATGGTTAGTACTGCTGAAAAATCTATATATATCTATAAAACATAACAGCACCTTACAATTTTACTACAGTGTATATACCAAAGTGTACTACAGTATTACAGAAAGTAAACAGAAAAAACAATAACAGGGATTATTTACACAGTGCACAGCATCCAATGCAATTAGCATCACTGATTATAGTGGGTTCTTTGCTTTTGTTGCGTCGCTCACGTGCAGTGAGCAACTTTATACTAAGGGCGAGTAAAATTCATCCTCTATCACTGTTGCTGTGAATTTGTAAATTACGTTCATGCGGTCTGTACTTCTAAACTTAAACTTCATAATGTTCTCTACCAGGGTTCTGGATGAGAAAAGGATTCTCTGTGAAACAGTTAACAATCATCCAATCACAGGAGGTCAAACATGTCAAATCAATATTCATATGCTATCAGCTAAAGTAGGAGGGTCTAGGGCACACAAAGCTGCGCGGCTACGGCTAGAAGGGATACAGCTACCTCCACTGGGCATGCGCACTTCAATACCGCTAAATTTTTGTCACGCTGACAGCAGTTAATTACTATTTTTTTATATTGTAAGGCTAGGTTTAGTGTTGGGGTAGGTGTAGGCATTAGCTAATGTAATTTATTGTAATTTTATGGTGAGATTTTGCATCACTTCCGGCCGTAGCTGTATCCCTTCTAGCCACAACCGAGCTGAGCCCAACGACATTCTTACGCGAGCCAATTAGAGAGCATTGACCATTAGTCTCCAGTGGCGCCCTCTATTGACCAGCCGCCACTAGAGACTAATTAGGTGTGTTCAACTTGCAGCACTGCACAGACCAAACGTCGAGATTTGCCACAGGAGGTCGAGGGAGGAGTTAAAAAAGGAGCGGTTAAGTCAGACACGTGGGGTCTCGTTTATAAATTGTGCATAGGATTCTTACTAAAAGTGTATGTGCAACCTAAAGCCAAAAAATATTTAGATTTAAAAAACCGTGCATACGCACACCTGTAAGCAATGTTCCCTTTATAAATCACAGATCACCTGCAAGTGTGCGCACGTGAATCAGCCTCAACTCCCGCCCTGTAGACGCCCAATTTTAACCATAAATAGTCAATGCAAAGCACCTCATGAATGCTGATCCCTCACCATATATGGAAGGTCTATCAGATGCAACAGATGCTAATATACACTCATGGCGTGATGTAAAACTGTCAAAACCCCCGATCCCATCCTTTATCTCCATAACAATTATTCAAATATTAATGTTGTGATGGGACTAAACCGGTAAACAGGTCTCATTACATCTGCTTGTTGGAAAAAGTTTTAACAGCAGTATTTTTTATGTAATCAGCTAATCTAGCTAATTGTTTCCATCTTTTATGCATTTTGTTCTATTTTAATATTTAAATTTTTGTGAGAAGAAAAGTTTAAAACTTTTATATATAAACCTGTTTATGTAATAAACAAATTGGATTTTGTAATGAAGAGCATACAAAAGTAGTGCTGAAACGATTCCTTGAGTAATTCAAATACAAAAAAAATCTAGGCAAATTTTAAAAGCTTCGTTAAATCCATTTAACTACATGAACACGGAGCACTGTGTTTCCCCACAGACCATTATAACTGATGCACAACCCGCTAAACTCTGGACATGTGATGTAAACACAGAAGACGCTGCAGATAAATGACAGAAAAATATACAGAGGACTAGGGTTGCACGGTGTACGGTAGCATCGCAATGCTAAAGCTTCAAAATTCTCGCGATGCCGCTCTGTTTGTTAAACGGTAGTATCGTAGTGCCGTAACTAATGTTGCATATGCGCATTAACGTTCATTAGAACACTTTTATCTGTCTTTTTGCTGTGTTTCTCTCCTAAATGAATCCGTGTTTTGAACGACTCGGACGAGATAGTGATTCAGTGGGTCATTCATCAAGACACTTGTCCTGCGTTCCAATTCGCCCTAATAGTAGGTAGTGTTTTTGTGTTGTAATAGTAGGTACTTTTGAGTGCATGGCAAAATAGATCGCACACACTGGGACATACTAACAGGAAGCGGAAGTGGCCGTTGTTGCCTAGACCCTAACCCTAACAACATTGTGGCCAATAACTGTCACACACATCAAAATACAGCTCTTCTTTTCATTAAGGTATTTATTCATTCATTATTTCATATGTAATGTTTACTGTATACTTACATAGTTGTGGATAATATCAGCCGTTACAGTGTGCATCGTTCTGCACTTCGAATTTCTACCGGAAGTAGTAGACCATCCGGGAATCTTTGGAATACTATTTTCAATATACTACTAGTGTTGTCACGGTACCAAAATTTCAGTAGTCGGTACCAATACCACTAAAATTCCACGGTTCTCGGTACCAACGCAAAACACCAGTACATGCTAATTGAAACACAATTTTATTAATAAAGCTCATTGTTAATATAAATGTATAGAAAGCAATGCCATTTTGTATACATGAAGTATATGTTAATTGTTGCTGAAACTGTTGTGTGCTCTCTGCTGATGCTGATGAACATCCTGCTCAGTCTGCTGCTGTATAAGTCAAATAGAATAAACTTCAGTAAGTCAACTGACTGAACAAACATGCATATGCAATATTAAAACAAACATCAGTTTTTATACTGCATTTACACAAGATTACTTACATTAAGGTAACTGTATATTAAAATAATAAATGCAACATATATTTTTCTTTAGTTTAAATGTGTCTTTTTAAACCTAATAGAGTTATCTATCCAAGACATACACATTGCTAGTCATACAGTTAGTATGCTAGTTTTCTAGCACAAAGATTTCAGATAGGCCTATATAAAATAGGTACTGTAAACCCCATCCTGTCCTCCCATTTATTTTACCCCATTACAGTTATAAAAGCATTAAATGGTTAATAATGACACTTGACTGGATTAGCATTGGCGCTAACAAATTAACACGCAAACAGGGACGTTTGTTTTAACGTAACCTTTAACTTAACATATGCTACAACATTCATAATGCAAACGCGAACAGAATTTGAAACTTACCGCTTGAACTTGTTAACTTAAATCCGGATGTTTCCTCCTTTTACCACAAAACTCCGTTCGTTTTCTTCGTGATATGACTTTAATCTGAAGTATTTCTGCGCGCATCTCTTGTGGATCGGAGTTCCGCTCATCGAGTCTTATTGCGTCTATATAAAGTTTCCGACTGACAACCTGTCAGACAGAGCATCAGTACCCGGTTGACCCGGGATAGCGGTGGTACCGGGTCTTCTGAAAATTAGGTACAGACAACTTTTTTATTTTTAGGTACCGACTTGGACCCGAAGTACCGGGACTTTTGACAACACTACATACTACTATTCGGGACATACTAATTAACTTTCAAATACTATTAGGACAGGTAGTATGCGGATTGGAACGCAGGGTTGCTTCGTTCTTGAATGAATCAGCTGTTTTGAACGAGTTGGTTGAATGATTCACTGACACAAAAAAAATTGCCGCCACCTACTGGCCGTTTTAGTCGCATTTAAAGTAAGCCTAACATTTTACTTTACAAGCATTGCTTTAAATGCAATTTGTCGCACATTGATTGAATTAGTTACAACGTTTAAAAAAAAAATCTTTAGTAGTTACTACAGTAAACGTTGCTAAAATTTATGGACAGTGGACACTAGTGTTTTTAAATCTTACCACAGTAAATATTATTGTATACTACAGTTTTTGCTAAAACCTGTACAATTACTACAGTACTATACTACAAATATTGTAGTGTGCAGTATAATACAGTTCACTAAATACAACAAGTTTCATTTAGATCTGTGTATTAATGAATTTTGGTCTATTTTGTAGATTTTAATTATGAACATGACACAGCATCGCAATACTACTTGGTATCGTGATATTTCATAAAGTATAGTATCGTAAGATATGTTTATGGTACCGTGACAACCCTACAGAGGTTTCACCTATGCTCTGACAGCCACGAGACCATGACAAACACTGTATGTGTTAGAAATCTGGAATGGTGAGAGAACATTGTGCTTGGTACGTTTCTCATCTTTAAACCAAATTTGCCAGGAAAGTTTATCCTGACTAGTGCGCGTCCCATGACTTTTACGTATTTTGTCCAAAGGCGGAGAGTAGGCGGTCTTTTGTGGCTGTTCAAACGCATGCGCACCCTATACCACAAACACAAACCGGTCGAATGCGTTTTCGTCTAACTGTGTAAGTGGTCAAAAGTGAACAAGCATTTCACACCCCGTAATTTACACCTGTATTTAGCATTGTTCATTTGTGATGCGATCAACCAAAACACATATTATACCAGGTGCAAACAGTAGCATTCGCATTTAGACTAAATCAATATGATTGGTAGTTGAAATGAAGGCCCGTAGAGAATGTATGTTGATTGTTGCTATATGTGACCCTGGACAACAAATCTTAAAGTCTAATGGGTCAATTTATCTGGAATCTGACTGAACGTTCCCACCAAACGCGACTTGCGCGAATGAATCGCGCTATTCGCGCGTAGCTGGATGCTTGAACATTTTGAGTTTACTCGCATCATTCACGCATGAAATTCACAACAGACGCAAGCTCGAAAAAATAAATTGGCGGCCAAAACGCCCGTTGGACCATAGTTTTGTATAAATGTAAGTTTCATTTTCACTTTCAACAACTTCTGATTGCATTTCTAGTGAGAAATTAGTATTGTAGTTTTTAAATATGTGATTAGATATTGCAAAGACGCTCTTCTGTTTATAATTCAAATAGACTTCAGTTGTGCTGCTTATCTGTTTCTCTGGGCTGCCTTCGTGCACAGACGCTGCACGTCACTACTAGAGCAAGCTCCTGATTGGTTAACGCGGCGCGAATCTTCGCCAAAGTTCAGATTTTTCAACTCACGCGTTACACGCGAATCGCGCCGCAGGATGTCCTATCGCATCTTTGCATTGACTTTATATGTAAATCACTTGCGCTTAACGCTTCATTCGCGTCTGGTGGGAGGGTGCAAAAATCTAATTATCGCCTTTAAAGTTGTTAATCAGAGGCACTGTAGCAAGCCGTTGATAAGAAGAAACAGGTTTGTTTTAACACTTTCTTTTGGCTGTAATGACGTGGAGAATAGATGTTAATGTTTGCACCTGGTATAATATGTGTTTTGGTTATTGAATATGTTATTGACACCAGGCCCAGCGTTAGTGTTTCATGTCCCTCACCTACCCAGTGTTATTTCCCCTTATTAGTCTCCCCATTTAAGGCCCTCGTGTTCTCTGTCCTGTGCGTTGCGTTATTGTACTATTGTCTAGTTAGTCCTAGTCCCCGTCTGATGACTTTGTTCCTGCCTTGTCCCATTTGGATTATTCTCTGTGTTTTAGTTCGGACTTTGTTTTGCCCAGCACGGCACGTTTTATGTCATACCTTGTTTTGTGTTCTGGTTTGCCCCATCGCGGGCTTATCATTTAATAAAAGTCTTTTTGTTTCACTTCGGCTGTCTGCGCTTGGGTTCTGTCTGCATTCATTTAAGACTTTATTTAACTCGTTGAAGACTGTGCTTGTGAAAATACTAGACAAAATGTGCTTTCTGGCATAATCTTTTGTTTTTGTTCATTCAAGCATGAAAGATAAGTTAATACTGGTGCGCTGTCTGACAGATTCTGAAGCAGCCTTTAGCCCGTGTGTGTACACCAGACGGGACCACTGTCACGTTGCGTTGAGCCGTGTTCCACAGCCAGAAGCTGTCATTCACGAGTTTACCTGCGCAGATAACAGCAATGCTGCAGAAGTAATAATGATAGAGCAATGGTATGGAGGTTATGCGTATTTGTCGTGCTGTCCAGGGAGCGGGCTCCGAGCTCGCCGGATCTATCCGAACCTGGAGCACTCTACCCTGGTCACTCTACCAAACGCGATACTAGGCGGTGCAGAGGTGGTGACTTGTGTTCGGTTAAAGATGATAGGATGAGGGCTCCTTGGGAGATGTGATTGTGATGAGACTGAAAGCTGGGATAGGGGCTCCACCGGGGATGGTTGAGGCTGAGATGATGAAATGAGGGTACCTGCTGGAGCGGTGGGATGTTGGTTTCTGTAAGCGGCTGAAAGCAGTGCATGTGGAGTTTGTGATGAGGTGGATTTCAGATCCAGCAGGCAGGGCTTCGTGGGTGTCCCCGGTGGTAAGACTGTTTCTAGAAGGAGGCGACTGAAGGAGGGCGTCCACTGTAGTAGAGCGCGTGATGGCGGTACTGGCCCCTGCTGGGGTGAACGCTGCTGTGATGCTGGCTTCTGCTGTGAAGTCTGATACAGCAGAGCGCGAGATGGGAGCACTGGCCTCTGCGGAGGCGGTCGCTACGGCGATGCTGGCTTCTATGCTAGAGACGGAAGCGCGGGCCTCTGCGGAGGCGGTCACTGCGGCGATGCTGGCTTTTACGCTTGAGATGGAAGCACGGGCCTCTGCGGAAGCGGTCACTGCGGCGATGTTGTCTTCTACGCTTGAGATGGAAACACGGGCCTCTGCGACGATGCTGGCTTCTACTCTTGAGATGGGAGCACTGGCCTCTGCGGAGGCGGTCGCTGCGGTGACACTAGCTTCTACGCTTGAGATGGAAACGTGGGCCTCTGCCGAGGTGATGCTGGCTTCTACACTTTAGGTGGAAGCGCAGGTCTTTGTGGAGGCTGTCACTGCGGCAATGCTGGCTTCTGCGTTTGAGATAGGAGCATGGGCCTCTGTGGAGGCGGCCGTCGCGGCGACACTGGCTTCTACACTTGAGATGGAAGCACGGGCCTCTGCCAAGGTGGTCGCTGCTGTTTCTACGCTTGAGATGGAAGCGCGGGCCTCTGCGGAAGCGGTCACTGTGGCAATGCTGGCCTCTGCTGTGAAGTCTCTGGATCGAGTACTGATAGGTCGGATATGGTTGGGTGAACTAGAGGGTTAAAAGTGGATGTGGTGGAGATTACCGAGCATCTTAGAAAACCGAAGAATGCCAGGATGAACATGGCGTCAAGTGTGCGGGCGACGTGCATGGAGTGATATCCTTTGCAGAGGGTAGAGATGCATTTGGTGAGTATTTCCAGGGTTATGGGTTGCCTGGCGTCTGGATGGGCGGGCTGGGTTCTCTGGATGCCCTTGATGATCATAGATGTTTGGGAGCTGGCTATGGCTGATGATGGAGAGTTGAATATGATTTTATGGAAGAATTTGACTCCACTCAGGTACCCTTTAATTAAGCTGGCTTGAAGGTTTTTTGAAGTGTTGAGGAAGGAGATGAAGGAGGTGATTGTGAGGAGATAAAAATTGGGAAAGGGAATGTTGAATGCCTGGTGAAAGGGCCTGAAGCTTTTCCATGCGGTGAGATATGATTTGAGGGTCCTGGGGGAGAAGGCTTGAATGATGGAGTTGAGAGAGGCATCTAGGAGGGTTTTCAGTGGGGTGGTTTATTGGAAGATCAGATCCAAATAGGGAGGTGCAGGTGCTGGCAGCAGGGGGTCCACGTCAGGCACCAGCAGGCTGAACTTCTGCCAGAATCTGGGTCCTGATGTTGCCGGAGACGAGAGGTGGTTCCAAAGCCGGTGCGTTGACTGGGACTGGCATCGCTGTTGCTGAAGCCAATGAGAAGTGTGGTCGGGCCTGTGAAAGAGAGAGAAGGGAGGGAATATAGCGGCCGCTGGAGCGGCTAACGGAGGCAACCTCACGCTAGTGGCGGCTTCCAGGGCAGGGGCTTGAGGGAGGGAGGATATGCCGTAGGTCTGGTGGAGGGATGGGAAGCTGGAAGCCCGCAGGGCCTGTGACGTTACCGGAGGCAGTCTCACGTTACTAGTCGACGGCGGATGCTGCTGGTCACGAGCTTGGCGTAGTGTAAGGGAATGAGTGGAATTGTTCTGGAACCTCTGATGGAGGCCAGCTGGTGTTGTCCTTGCAGTTGAAGTTCCTGGGGGCCGGAAAAGGTTCCTCGGGAGCTCCTAGCTGGAAAGCAGCTGGTGGCTGTAGCTGCTCGTCTGGGGTGCGGCCCAAACTTGTCGACGGCCTGCTGCGGCAGGCTGGAGGTACAAAGCCTTGTCTTGCTGCAGAGGTGGGAGGACCTAGCTTGGCTCGAGAAGATCCTGAAGCCTGCTGGGGATGACATCCTGATTGGACAGAGCTATCCGTAGGCTTCTGGGTCCATTTCTAGATGGCTGTGATAGTTGGGAGCGCCGAACCATATGACGACGCTGGCAAGGGAAGGGGATGCCCCTTGCCAGGGATGCCTTCCCTGGCAAGGGAAGGGGATGGGCGTGGCGAGGAAGTGCAGCGCCGCTTCGAGGAGCGGAGTGTAGCCTGGCGAAGCTGGAGGCCTCGTGTCGAATCCGCGGGCTCGATTTCTGCATCCGGGCCGGGGCTGTTGAGGAGCGGAGGTCGGAGCCATGGCGTTTGGTGGGATATCATCGGAGATATGTGAAGGGAGGGTGGGCTTGAGGAAGAGAGAGGAGGAAGGTAAAGCTAAGGATGGGTCTGTGCCGCTGGCTGAAGCGTGCTCGCGCTGCTGAGGTGGCTTGAGGCGGCATGGCACTGGGAAGGTTGCGGTGATGCGCTCGGCTGGGTGGAGAAGCAGTCGGGTGCTATCAGCGGCAGGGTCTGGGGTGTGGCCTGGGCTTGCCGATGGCCTGCTGCTGCAACCTGACGATCGTAGGTTCTTTCTCGTGAGGGTTTGATCTGGACATGTTGTGATCGAATGTCATCTTGTGTAGCCGGAATCTGATACTGAAAAGTCTGGGGACTTGTTCACTTCTGGCCGGGGACTGCCCGAGAGCCCATATGACTGGCAAGTATGCGATGAGGTTTAGTTTCGCATGGCGAGGTTTGTGAGCGTATAAATGTCACTGAAACCTCAGTGAACACACAAGGTCTGTTTGCAAAGGTTAAAACAATCATTGCGAGTTTACGTCGATAGTGATGAAGTCTTGTGTAGGTGATACCTGTGCTTGCACATGGAGTTTTTCCAGTGTGTGCATGATGCTTAGCTTTATGCGTGAGCAGGGAGACGCGGAGATTGAGCATGTTACCGTCACTCAAACGTTCTCAATAAAATTTTATGTTCTATCTTCAAATTGCTGTGTGCACTGTATGGGTCGAACACGATTAATTATTTCGGAGTTGCGGATGGGGTTACGATTCCAAGATTTGGTTATGTTCAGGTAAATATACTGATGCGTGCCGCTGTTTGTGTAATTTAAATGTAACGGCGGCATGCATTATTTGGGCAAGATGTAAATGAGAATGGCACGCTGTGTAGAAACGTATGCCGCTGGATGATACGGACAATTTTTTAGTTAACCAGCAATCCCTTTCGGATATGCCGATTATGTTACTAATCTCCCGAAGTTTACGTTTGTTTGACTGACGTTCGCTGAACAGCACGGGTGCCGAGGAAGTGCGCCTGTGCTGGCCAGCGATATACCATTCTTGAGTGCAGCGGTGGCGACGGCATGACAGTGGCTAAAGCTAAATGTATTTTCAAATAAAAAGATTGTACTCACCCAGCTTCTTGCGTAGCAGCAAGTTAGGCGGTACAAACACTAGTAAACTCAGTTTTTACATCATACATTGTGAAGTATCAGAAATGAGTCATGGAATTTGGGGTTGATTAGAGTGACTGCATGGAATGACAGAATGAATTATTTCCCCAAGATGATTGTTTCTCTTTGCAGAAGATGAGTGTACAGCCATTGAAACATTAACGTGTTGGCATTAGCGTATCATTATTGGATTGGGTCGAAATACTGCGATCTTGCGAGCCTGATTAGCATATGCTTACTGGTGCCGGCGTCTGAACACTCATGTCCTGTTAGCAGTGAGCTAGTGCTAGCAGCGAGCCAGTGTTAGCAGCGAGCTAGCGTTTGCAACGAGCTAGCATGCCAGCAGCAATTGCATCTGGGAACGAACGAGGTGACGAGCGCGACGTAAACCAGCGGGATGCGGAATCACTTCCCGAATCTGTGTGGAAGATGTACAGTATGTGGAAATGTTGCTTTACGGATCGGGCCTGCTGCGTGGCTGCAGCACTTTAAAAAAATCAGTAGGATCCCTTAAATACCTTATGTCCTTTCTGTGTTGATGAAATCCTTTCAGAGTTTGGTTTTCGTTTGGGAATAGTTTATCGAAAAGCAAAAAGAACCGTGTAATGCAAACAAGCTGCTGTTTAGCGTGTGCGTCTATGAGCAATGCTGTTGCGTAACGTCCGAGACATGATTATTACTTGTAGAGATCCTCGGACATAGCATCGAACGAAACTTATCGATGCTAATCTGAAGAGATGAAGCAGGTAAAATGGTTTGTCTATTTATAAGAGAGCTCGCTTGAGCTGATAGGGTAGATGCGGTGATTGCTGATGGTAGACCAGCCGGGCTGATTATATGCTCCGGCTCCTCCCGAATTTTGTTAAGTAAACATCATATCTATACTGGACGTGTCAATACAACCATTTCAAATCATGCCTAAATAGTTTAAAGGCCTTTATATGAATAAGAGCGTGATTATATAATGTAACGCTAGACAATGACAGAAAAATTGGAGAAAATAAGAAAAACACAAAAAAGGTAAAACACAGCACAGTGCATGGTGTTTATAGAACGATCAAGATTATTCTAGTAAATAATATCTAATAAATGCAGTCACCCGGTGGTTTATTTAGCATATTATGCATTAAGTGAGCCACAGGAAAGCTAGTTATTCTAGGTGTTATCAAAAGTCTGGAGTTTTGAGATCTTAGAGAGCGTGATGGGTTGTAGTGTGGTAGAAGCTCTGTTATGTAGGTAGGGGCTAAACCGTTTAAGGCTTTATAAGTAATTAAAATAACTTTAAAGTCAATACGATACTTAATGGGTAACCAGTGAAGGGTTGATAACATTGGGGTTATGTGATCGTATTTTCTGGATCTGGTTAGAACTCTGGCAGCTGCATTCTGAACTAACTGTAGTTTGTTTATTTATGTTGCAGTACTACCACTAAGCAGTGCATTACAGTAGTCAAGTCTTGAGGTCACAAATGCATGAATAAGCTTCTCTGCGTCAGCCACACATAAAATATTTCGCAATTTGGCAACATTTCTAAGGTGGAAGAAGGCTGTTTTTGTGACATTTGAGATGTGACTTCCAAATGACAGGTTGCTGTCTCATATAACGCCTAGGTGTTTAACTGTATTTGTTGGAGTAACAGTGCAGCCTTCAATTTGCAGGTTATAATCTGAAATATTCTGTTTACGTTTCTTTAGTCCGATAAGTAATATTTCTGTTTTATTAGAATTTAAAAGAAGGAAATTACTAGTCATCCAATATTTTATATCTTTGATGCACTCTGCCAATTTGGATAGCTGGAAGGAATCATCTGGTCTTGATGAGATATATAGCTGAGTATCATCTGCATAACAGTGGAAGCTAATTCCATGTTTTCTAATAATGTTTCAAAGGGGCAGCATGTATATGGAGAATAGCAAGGGTCCTAAAACCGATCCCTGAGGTAATCCATAATTTACTTGCGTTAGATTTGACGATTCCCCATTTTAACAGACAAATTGATGTCTGCCTGATAAGTAAGATCTGAACCATTGTAGTGCCTGTCCCTGAATACCGGTATAATTGTGTAAGCAATCTAAAAGTATGTTATGGTCTACAGTATTGAACGCAGCACTAAGGTCAAGCAGGACTAGGAGTGAGATGTTACCTTTATCTGATGCTATAAGCAGGTCGTTTGTCATTTTAACGAGCGCAGTTTTTTCAACTATTTCACAGGTGTGTGTGTTTGCTGAAAAATAATGCGCAACCTTAGAACGTTCATCAGCCAATCAGATTTCCATAGTCCCATGGTTTAAGAGTTAATAGTCCATCTACTGTATGACTGTTACAGTTTCCCTCTGTTTCTCCCCGTGTTTCCCCCTTGGACTTCATCACCCACGCTCCCGCACCTGTGTCTCATCAGTTATCCCCACACCTGCCCGTCATCAGCCTCATCACCCATGAACTATAAATACTCAATCTGTTCCTTTGTTCATTGTCTGGTATTGTCTAATGTATACGGATGTTGCTGTTCCTGTCTCCTTCCATGTTTGTTGGATTATTAAATACGTTTCTCATTACTCCTGGCTCCTCGTGTAAGTTATAGTGCACGTACCGTTACAATGACAGGCACTATCATTTATTATTTAAGTATTTTCTGTGAAAATGTCTGACCTCAGTGTGTGTAGTTGACAGTTGTGAGTCTTGAGAGCATCAGAGATCAGCTTCACTCCTGAATCCTGCAGATCATTGTTACTCAGGTCCAGCTCTCTCAGAGACGTCGATGATTGTAGACATGAAGACAAACTTTCACAACACTCATCAGAAAGATTACACCCGGACCATCTAAACACAACCAAAACAAAATGATACAAAAGTAGTTTAAAGAACACAAATTCCAGTTATCTCAGGGTTTACAAAGAACATCTACAACAGCATTATTTTAGGATGCATGTTCCAGTCAGTAAACCTAAAACAGGATGAAATAAAGAACAATAAATAGACAGGGCTCGACATTAACACTTGTCCGGGACAAGTGAATGTTTTGTATGGGCAAGTGAGAGAGAATTTTACTTGCCCGCCCGGACAAGTAACTTGAAAAAAAGAACAGTTCAACATATATGTACAATAATAAGAATATGTGCATTAGACAGAGCTGCGTGTTTGTCGTGGTTGTGCTTGTTTGTGTGTGACAATAATCAATGGTAATCAATCATCTTTTCAGCAAAGCATTCACTTAATGCAAAATACGCTAAATAAACCACCGGGTGTCACGGTCCTGCCTTCTTGGTTCTGTATTTCTAGTCGTGTGGCAGGATCGGGACGGAGCCCTTAGGTTGTATGTGAGAAAGCCATGAGTTGTTTACATTTTACATCTCATGTGTTTTCTCATGTCTTGTCATTGGCCCCGCCCCTCTCGTTTCATGTATTGCTTCCCTGCCGTGTCTAATGTTTCCCACCTGCCCTGTGTCATTATCCCTTGTTTGTCTTGCCATTAAAATGCCCTCATGTTTCTTTGTCCTGTGCTCGTGGATTGTGTGTATGTACGTGTACCTTGTGCGTCCTGCATGTTGCAGATGTCCTGCTCCTTACCTTGTCCGTTGGCCCGTGAGTTTTGTGTTGTATCCTGCCGTGGTTTTGGTTAAGACGTTTGGTCGAGTTCCTTAGTTTGGTTTTTGCTGTTCTTGTTTTCTTGTTTGCCCCCTCGTGGGAAGTCTTTTTGTTTTATGTGTTGTATCTTAGTTCTGTTCCTGTTTTACACCCCCTCGTGGGTTTTTGTTTTGTTCATTTAATAAAAGTGTTTTGTTAACCCCTTCACGCCTGCCTGCATTTGGGTTCTTCCACGTCGCTCCTGACAGAATCCACGAGCCATACTGAACCCAGCGGGCAGCAAGATGGACGGCACGGCGTCATCCTCATGGTCCGCCCTAGCCCACTTGCTCCTGGGGTTCCGTCAGGGGGAATAAAGGCAGGACCGTGACACCGGGAGGCTGCATTTATTAGATATTATTTACTAGAATAATCTTGATTGTTCTATAAACACCATGCACTGTGCTGTTTTTTACCTTTTTTTGTGTTTTTCAGTTTTTCTTATTTTCTCCTATAAAGCTGCTTTGGAACAATGTACATTGTGAAAAGCGCTATATAAATAAAATTGAATTGAATTGAATCGATTATTTTAGTAATCGAGTATTCTACTGATTTTTCCATCGATTAATCGGGTATTCGGATAATAAGTACGTTTTCTTTATTAAAGAGCAATACTAAATATACAAGAGAAAATAAGACAGGTCTCATAAAATGAACAACTAATTTGTTTCCTTTTTAGAAAAATTAACATATTTATTGCTGAAATTGCATACATTCATATCTGTGAAAACTAAACCCATTTAGTACATTCCATTGCCATATTACATTCAAAATGCCATATAGGCCTAATACAAATGTATACATATGAAACATTAATAAAAATAGTAAGAATAATTTCAAAGGTAAACAACTAACTTCAGCTCATGCATGATGCATTTAGTTTATATAAATTAGTTTTAGTTTCTTTTTTACTATTAAATAGTAATATATTTGTCCACATAAAAATACAGAGTTAACCGGACTTTTATTTTGGCAGGTCGTCGCAAGACGCTTATTTTTTAGTGTGTTAGCTTCACTCAGTAAAATGTTCTGAAATAAACTCTCAGAGCAACTCTGGAGATGAAGTTCATGTCCTCAAAGTGCAGAAACAGACAAATTCATGAGCTTCACGCGTGTAGCACGTTAAACTGTGCAGTTCATTCACTCAGACACGCAGACCAGACAGATGACATGTGAATAACAGGATTCGGCAACCACTAGTCCGAATCTAGTTTTATGGACTCAGTGGAGCCGGAAAACAAGTTTCACTCGCAAAATAGACTACAACTAAGTAAAATAGCAGTTCACCATTTCAATAAACTATGACTTATTTATCAGCATGAGACATACGTGTGAGCGTGTGAACAGACTAAAGTGCGTGTGTCTGACGGTGAATGCGTGAGACTTGAGAGCCCTGTAACACGAACAGAGTTTAGCGGGCTGTGCGTCAGTAATAACGGTCCGTGGGGAAATGCAGCGCTCCATGTGAACTGTAGTTAAATGGATTAAACGAGGCTTGTTGCCTCTGATTTTTTGTATTCGAATTACTCGAGTTACTCGAGGAATCGTTTCAGCCCCACTGTAGGCTTTGGTTTGCTCATTAGAAAGACGTGGACAGCGGCTGTAAGAATATTTAAACTGTCTGTTGGCTCTTCTCAAATCCAGAGAAGTGAGTAGTCTGTAGCAGAGATCGCATTAACCTAAAATTCGCCCGTCATTTATGTTTTTTTACCAGTGACGGAAAAATCTGAAGGCCATCAACCAATTGGATGGATTACAGTAAGGGCAATTTGTAATAGCATCCAATAATTTCCTTTTATCAGAACGTGACCGTGAATGGACTAAACATGATTTTGAGCGGTCAAAAGTACTAACCCTGCCCTAAACACGATCACAAAGGGACGCGTGTTTCCCAATCATTACTTATAAACGCCTCGTCCATTTAAAAAAATGCGTTGTGAACACAAACCAGTGGTGCGCTGTTTACAGACTTTTTTCTTTCAGAAAAGCGATTGCGACTAGCTTCATTTCGGATAAACATTAGCTTTCAGTGAGTGAGTGGAAAAATGTCTCTCTGGGCGTCTTCTCCGTTCAGTGAGCGGCAGAAGCAGCACATTCATAACCAATGCTTACAAAACAGCGTTTACAAGCACCTATCATTGTTACTGACTGGACATATGAACATAAACATTTGTCTGTAATTATTATTTTATGCCTGACAACAGAAACATTAAATATGTAAACAACTTCATATAGTAAGTTCAGAGTGTAAACGTGAGTACGTGCAATAATGCCACCAACATGCTAATTAGAATGTAATGTCACCCTGCACAATAGTGATGGGTAATAGTAGATAACGACAGTTCCCCTTCAGTCGGTCTCTCGACGTTGTGTTGAGAGACAGACTGGGGTTTGATCTTGAGAACCTATCATCTCGGAGAGGAATTTAAAACGCCAATGGGCTTTGGCGAATGGCACACGCATGCCAGTCCCCGCCCCGTGCATACGGGTATAAAAGGGAGGTGGTGGCGGCCATTCACTCATCCTTTGTTCTTCGGAACCTGCATGACGGTACATGTCAAGTAATTCTTCTCTCCGAGAATTCTCCTTCCAGACTGCTGGATTTACGACGTGAAGCAGCGGATTTCTCCCTCTCGGTAGCGGACTTCCCCTGGGCATCTCGGCAGCGAGCCGCAGATATTTCTAAAAGAGCAAATTTCTTCTCACAGTCTGCGCTGTCTTCAGGCATGTCTCGCAGCTGTGTTCTTGGGTATGACAGATTCATCCCTGAGTCCGACGGGCACGACACCTGTATTGCATGTTGGGGTTCCAGCATGCAGTGGCAGGGCTTGTCGATTAAGGTGTTGCGGTCACGGTTGGCTACGTTCTCCAGAAACCCTGTCTGCTTCCCGAGCGAGTTCGACTGCCGCTTCGGCGAGGTCGACCGCTTCGGTGAGCGGCGGGGGTGATTGGGGATTCCCATGGATGTCACTTTGCCAGTTTTGGCTGGCGGACCATCTGTGCCCCGGCACGCTCACCTGGCTAGTCCCCGATGGGCGGCGGTGTACCGTCCCATAGCGGGCAGACTCGACAACGGGATGGGGACGAGCTTTCTGTCATAACGTCGGACAGCTACATCCTGGCATCGGATGCTGAGACCCCTTGGAGCTCCAGCCCCTGGGCGGTCGAGCCCAAGACAAGGCGACGCAGAGATGACGGCCGTGCTTGCCCACTCGCGGCTGACCTGGAGGTGCATGAGGAGTTCACAAAGACGGGAATATGCCGTTCACGGCACGCTCCCGTCTGACGTGCTCAGGAGCTGTTACTTCCCTGGATGGTGGGGCAGCTAAGGGATATGTCGACGTCCCTAAGGTGGAATGTGCAGTCGCGGAGCACCGCAGACGCTGCCACTTGGAGGGGTCGACCAAGGCTCCCTTCCAGGACATGTAAGCTCTTTGACACTCGTGTCGAACACTTACGATGCTGTGGGTTAAACGGCCTCCGCCCTCCACACTATGGCGGTCCATCAGGTTCAAAATTCAAAATTGGGTCATAAGTCAAAGCGTTAAGATCTGGTTGATGGGAAGACCGACCCGGCTGCGCAGCGCCACCGGCCTCGTGCGACGACAGTCATGGCGGGTGGTCCACGATAGTGGTCCAAGGGAGACATCTGTGGCTCAACCTTGCGTAGTGACGCTCAGAAGGCTCGCCTTCTAGATGTGCCCATCTCGCAAGCAGGGCTGTGTGGTGACACTGTGGAGGTTCTCGGTGGTGAAGAAGCAGACTTCTCTGCCATGACCCGGCCACCTATCGTTCATCGAGGTCCCGAGCGCAGCCTGCCGGGTACTGGGGCCCTCCATGCGACGGCCCGCCAGAGATGCAGAGCCCCTTCGGGAGAGGGCATCTACCCCGTTGGGAACCCACCTAGGAGACAGAGCGGCCCTGACGGGATGAGCCAGGGGGATTGAGAGTAACAGCGGGCCCGACGCCCCGGCCAGGTCATTGCTGGTGGGTCGAAGCGAATGCTGCCTGCAACGTCCCCCGCCCACTCTCTCTCAAAAGAGCTTCTCTCTTTCCGGGCTTCCCTGCAGGGAATATTCCCCGAGAGACCGACCAGGCACCTTATGGTGACGCCTCAGTGCCTTCGCACCCTCAGCGGGGGTGCCTTTCTCTGAGCAGGGGTTTTACTCGGGCAGGTTTCGAGGCGCGTTGTGGTTACGACAGACGCCTCTCTGCAGGGGTGGGACACCGTGTGCAACAGGCACGCAGTATCGGGGCAGTGGATGGGTCCCCAGCTGCAGGCACATCAATGCCTAGAGTTGTTGGCTGCACTGTTGTTGGCGGCTCAGCGCCGTGGTGTGTAAAGATAGGTCCCCAGTCTGTCTCAACAGAGGGGACCTCCGTTCCCTCCATCAGGGAACGGAGGTTACAGTCGTAACCGAGAGGATTTTTTACGAGCCTGTCCGTCACAATGACAACCTCTGGTCTGTAGATTATTTCTTATTTTCTGTTTATGATGCTTGGATTAAACGGGTTATATGATGTAGTTAAAAGGGAACTCCGCCGAAAAATGAGAATTCTGTTATAAATGACCCTCAAGTCGTTCGTCAACCCTACAGGACCTCCGTTTATCTTCAGAACGCAAATTCAGATCGTTTTCATGAGGTCCGGGAGCTTTCTGACTCCTCTATAGACTGCAAGGCAACCACACTTCAAAGCTCTGAAAGTGAGTTAAGTCGTCATTGAAATAGTCCATGTCACTCCAGTGGTTCAGCTTTAATTATAAAGCAACAAGGATACGTTTTGTGCGCAAACAAACAAAAATACCGACTATATTCAGCAATTTCCTGGCTTCTATGTTAGTTTCCAACGCGCGATCACAGTGCATCTGGAGTCAACACTGCACGATGCATGCTCGTCAGCACCACGCGTATGCGTCATGCAGTGTTGACCCCGGATGCTCTCGTGATTGCAATCTTTTACATGCACAAACAGCTATATCACACACTTAAGAGAAAGGAAAACATGGAACAGCATCATAATATTTGTAATATTTGTTAGTTGTAAGAAATAAGTTTGTTTTCTGTTTATTTTTTACTTTTATTTCTATATTCTTTCCATATTGTTTGCTGTTTAGTTGTGATTAGATTACAAAAAGGCTTTTACTATTTGTTATCAAATCTGTTTCTAGTCTCTAGACCCACAAAGTTACTCTACAACATCTCTCTATGGATTTTCTTTTTGTCTTTTTATTTATTTAGAAATGAAAAAATTCTAATTGTTTTACACAGTGGTGAAGTATTTATTATAAATGATTTATCCGTGCACATAATTTTTTTTATTATTCATTTGCACTTGTAATGTTTAATCAAAACTGTTAACCTCCTCCCCACTCTCTTCACTTCTGGTCATGAGGAATGGCATGAGGCTGCAATGACTGACTGCGGCTGCAATGACTGACAGATTGCAAACTGGCGTTCAAATCTATCACCTTTTAATGATCCAATCAGTTGTCGGTGGATGAAATCAAGTCCCGCCTTACATTTTTTTTCTCATTTCTGAAGTCGTTTCACTCGGGTATACGTCACGATACAGAAAAAAAGACAATCGCTACTTCCGCTTCACGCTGACTTTAATCACAGGCTTTGAGATCACCCAAAATAGGCAGAGAGTCCATTGCCGGCTCACTGAGAGGTAAATCGTGACACCTTGGTTTTCTGTGGGATAAAGCGAGCAAGTTTTGACTAATGGGCATAATAGACGATACTGTAAATTACAGTTTGCAAAGTTTACGTAGGCAGATTTGAAGTGTAAGTGTGCGCTATCGGCCCGTTAAGCCATGCGCACTAGGGGCCTTTTTTAACGATCTAAGCCCATTGTCTAAAGTGCACAGCGCAGGTGCACTCAGGGCGTGTCCGAATCCATTTTGCTAGTTTAACGATGGAAAAATGGTCGGCGCGCCTGGGCGCATGGTCTAAACTGGTTGTCCCGATTCTCTTGAGTAATGGGTGTTTTTTGGGCCAAACATGCAGTAAACCAATCAGAGTCTCATCTCCCATTCCCTTTAAGAGCCAATTGCGCTCGCGCCATGGCGGATTCGCTATTTACACGGCAGAATTCGGAATAGCAGACACTTCTCCATAAAGGAAACGCGTCTGCTCGTGCGAGAGGTTATAGTGCGCAAGCAAACCATCTACAGCACAAGCCGGATTTTTTTCCGATATTGCGACCAGGTTCGAGTTGGTCTATGGCGCAGTTCCTCAAAATACCAGCGCACCAACAATGCACCTGAACACACCTCTTTTTAAATGCATTTGCTATTTAAACAACGCGGCGCAGGACGGGAAAATGAAATACTGCGTCAGGCTGAAACTAGCAAAAACACTTGCGCCGTATTGCGCCAGATGTACGATAGAGCCCTAGCTCTTTTAGAGTGCGGCTTCTCTGGCTGCTCGGAGCTCTTATAAACCAACAGATTTTTCATTCACATCACTATAAGCAGTAGTAATAGTGATGCTTGATATGACGAACAGTGTTAAACAGCACAATATTACACATGTGACTTTATGTGGAGAAACACAGAAACTGAATGTAATATACTAGAAGTGAAGACTCACAGAGCTCTTGTGCAGTTGATGACGGCTGGTATGAGTCTTCTTCTGCCCTCCTGTGTTGTGTTGTATTTCTTCAGATCAAACTCATCCATCACCTCCTCTGACATCTGAAGCATGTAGGCTATTGCTGAACAATGAGCGGCAGAGAGTTTCTTCTTTGAGTGTTTGTCTGATCTCACAAACTCCTCGATCTCTCTGTACAGAGTCTGATCTTTCACTTCAGACAGACACAGAAACAGATTGATGGATCTGTCAGATGAGAGACGTTCATCATCCTCATCATCATAATCCTCATCTTCATCCTCATCAACATCATCATCATTCATATTTCTACCCTTGATTCTATCTTTAATGTAGTGTGTGATTTTTCTGATGTCCTTTGAGCTGTTGTGTGTGTGTGTCAGTAGATCCTGTAAGAGTCTCTGATTGGACTCCAGTGAGATGCCCAGCAGAAACCTCAAGAAAAGATCCAGATGACCAGTTTCACTCTCAACTGCTTTATCTACTGCTGATTCTAGTAGCTCATTCAGAGAGATTTCCTCAGACCTGCTCTTTTAATAGTCAAATCTATCCTTCAGAAGTAACCTCAGTTCTTCAGTGTTCTTCATTTAATGGCAGTAAAACACATAGAGCGCGGCGAGGAACTCCTGAATTCTGAGATGTATGAAGCTGTAGATCTTCCTCTGATGAATGACAGATTCCTCCTTAAAGATCTCAGTACAGATGCCAGAATACAGCGCGGCGTCAGTGATGTCTATCCCACACTCTCTCAGATCCTCCTCATAGAACATCACGTTGCCCTTCATCAGCTGTTTGAAAGCCACTTCAGCCAGTTTCACGATCACTTCTCTCTCTGGATCTCTCTCTGGATCATACTTCTCATTCTTCATCTTCATCTGGATCAGCAGGAAGTGGATGTACATTTCACTCAGAGTTTTGGGGATTTCTTCACTGTGATCTTGTGTCAGGATCTTCTGAAGCACAGTGGAGGAGATCCAACAGAAGACCGGTATGTGACACATGATGTGGAGGCTTCTCGCTCTTCTAATGTGGGATATGATTCTGCTGGCTTGATGCTCGTCGCTGATTCTCTTCCTGAAATATTCCTCCTTCTGAGCGTCGTCGAAGCCCTGGATTTCTGTCACACGCGTGATGTATTTGGAGGGGATCTGATTGGCTGCTGCTGGTCTGGAGGTGATCCAGATGAGAGCGGAGGGAAGCAGATCTCCTTTCATGAGGTTTGACATCAACACGGCCACTGATGAAGCGTCCGTCACATCAGAAACTTTCTCACTGTGGTCTGAAAACATCCGTGTCATTCTGCTTTCATCCAGACCATCAAAGATGAACACAACTCTACACTCCTCATAAATCTGAGAGTCCACATCTTGAAGTTCAGGATGAAAGTCCAGCAGAAGTTTGTGAAGACTGTAGCGATGCTCTCCAATCAAGTTCAGCTCTCGAAACGGAAGCAGGAACATGAAATCTACGTCCTGATTGGCTGTTCCCTCGGCCCAATCCAGAATAAACTTCTGCACAGAGATGGTTTTTCCAATTCCGGCGATGCCTTTAGTAAGAACACTCTTTATTTTGTGTCTTTGATGTGATTGAGGTTTAAAGATGTCATTGCAGTAGATTGGAGTGTCTTGTGTTCTTCTGGGCTTTCTCTCCATGTGTAAAACCTCATGTTCTTCATTCACTCCTTCACTCTCTCCCTCTGTGATGTACAGCTGTGTGTAGATTCTCTTCAGGAGCGTTTGATTCTCTTGTGCTTTCATTCCCTCAAATAATCTCTCATACTTGTTCTTCATGATGCTTTTGTGTTTGTCTTTGACTCTCTGCACAACATCATCCACTGATTCATGATGAGAATCCTGCTGCACGTCTGCACTCACATCATGAGATCTAATGTTTGATCTACAGAGAAAATAAACAAACAACACACAGAAAACAATGTGGGAATGTAAAGAAATTCATGTATAAATAAAATGTAAATCATTTTCTATGTATTTTCTATATCAATGTCTAATTGTAGCTTCATGTGTCACTTTACATCAATGATCATCAGTTGAATAATCAGTCAGACATGTTTATACTCACAGAGAGGCAGATGATACTGATTCATCACTGAGTGCAGGTGGAAGATTCATGGAGGCACCACTCTTCATAGACACAACACTGGGTTCTGGATTAGCTCTTCTCTGACGCTTTGATCTGGAAATAAATGTAGTATATAAAAACATAAATAATCCTTTCAAATACAATACAGCTGTCTCTTGTGAAACTTGACAGATGTTTTCATTGTAAACTGTAGTAAATAAACCATTCTCATTCATGAAATGCATTGACTTATGTTTCTGGTTCACTGAAACCTCCCTCCCTCCCTCCCTCCCTCCCTCCCTCAGGGCTCAGTGCTTGGGCCGTTGCTCTTTTCTGTATACATGACATCCCTTGGCTCTGTCATTCGGAAACATAGCTTTTCCTATCACTGCTATGCGGATGATACAACTCCACCTTCATTTCAGCCTGACGATCCGACTGTTTCTGCACGCATTTCAGCATACCTGAGCGACATCTCGCTCTGGATGAAGGACCATCACCTGCAGCTATACCTTGCTAAAACAGAACTGCTTGTAATCTCGTCCGACCCTAAGATCCATCACAACTTCTCCATTCAACTGGGCTCATCAACCATCGCATCTTCCAGAATGGCCAGAAACCTGGGAGTGGTGATAGATGATAGAATCATCATCAGATTCATCCTCTACAATATCAGGAAAATTAGACCTTTCCTAGCCGAGCATGCTACGCAGGTCCTAGTCCAGGCTCTTGTCCTGTCCAGACTGGACTACTGCAATGCGCTACTAGCTGGACTTCCTGCTTGCATAACAAAACCTCTACAGGTGATCCAGAATGCAGCAGCAAGAGTGGTCTTCAATGAACCGAAGAGAGCTCACGTCACCCCTCTCTTCATTAAGTTACATTGGCTCCCTGTAGTCGCTCGCATCAAATTCAAGACTCTGCTCCTGGCCTACAAGACCACCACTGGTTTGGCACCCTCTTACCTTCACTCGCTAATGCAGACTTATGTACCCGCCAGATCCCTACACTCTGCAAACGAACAACGTCTTGTGGTGCCACCCCAAAAAGGTTAAAAAAATAAAAATCACTCTCACGAACCTTCTCTGGATCGGTTCCACATTTGTGGAATGATCTGCCCGCTGCTACAAGATCAGCAGATTCTGTGGCCATCTTTAAGAATCGGCTGAAAACACATCTCTTCCGTCAGCACCGGACCGATCAGTTCTGACTTCTTTATCTTTTCTACTCTATCTATGTAATAAAAATAAAAAAACTTAGCTCTGTACACTGTGGTAGGCTTTGTGAGACATGTTTTATTGCACTTATGCTTTTTGTTTTCCTAATGTTGACCTAATTGCTTCCATTGTTTACCCAACTTGTAAGTCGCTTTGGATAAAAGTGTCTGCTAAATGACTAAATGTAAATGTAACTTTAAACTGTGGTCCAAGTTTAAAAATATATGAAAATGTGCTTGATTTACAGTACACGCACCTTCCTCTGTGCACACTCTCATCTGAACGGGCCAGAAAGAAGAGAGAGGGATAGAGAGAGATCCTATTACGGGATCTCGTCAAACCCCTAACAGATAATGAACTATAATTTGTATTTCTTAAAAAAAAAACAATTCCACAAACAAGGCCCACTGAAATGACTTTATTTGATGTGTTGACATAAATCAACTGAAAAAAGCAGAGAGCACGAGACATATAAAGTGGCCCCTCCACCTTTTATAATAACCAATGGCGTTTGGTTTACGGCCCAGTTAGACTGGCAAAGCTGCATTTAACAGCGTGATAGCCACAGTGGTGTAAAAGTTTATTGAAAATAATAGGAAGATCAGTGATCCCAGTTATGTGTCATTTGAAGCTTGGTATTTATGTTGGTGAGTGACACTGGCGTTTGTCTTCTTTACTCATCAAGGCTGTGATGTCCGATTTCTTCCATAGAGCCTTAACATACAACATTCTGTGTAGACTTGAAACAGGTTAGATACGTTTTGTTTTCTCAGTGGATTTGCACGTATGATCGCCGCGTATGATCCACTCCGTCTCTATGAACAAACTCTGAACCACAATATACCTCCCTTGATACGAACCACGAAACTCTCATGGCGTACCGCGAACCCTGTTTACCCAGCCCGGCCTCATCAACTGCATGTCTCAGCTGCACATGAGGTGCGCGCTTTTTCCTCTGGCGCAGGTTAGAGCATTCACTTTGCAAGCTGAAGCAGCAGTGCAGCAACATTTGATCAGGCTCAATAATGTGATGACAGTGCATTGTTAATGGCCAAACTTCACAAGGATTGACAGGAACAAGTAACAAATTCTCCATAAAAGCATCTAAATTATGTCTAATGTTGTATGTTGCTTTTGTATGTATGTGAGAGGGTAAAACGATCGCATCGCGCTGTCAATCAGTCCTGCGCAGAGTAAATCATAATTTCTCATCATAAACTTCATAGAAACAAATGAAACTACATTAAGACATCATGTTATATGCTTAAATTTAGGGCTGGGTACCATTTACATTTATACCGGTACGGTACCAAACGGTACGTTTTTCGGTACTTTACTCTGTGTAATAAAGACATTTATTTCAGTTAAAAAACAAGTCCAAACCTCTCATTTTCAACATTTTGTTGAAAGTTTACACACTGAACAAAATAAATAAATGCTATAGAAATAACTACAGCATTATCATTACTACCAGCTTATTCTATTTCCTCATCACTTGATAATGTGATAATTTACCTAAACCATGAGGCATTCACCATTAGCAGATCATTAGATAATATATCATAAACAAAACTTAAATAGTAAAAAAAACTGTTTTTAACAGCATCATTACTGAAATTAAAAGACTGATTTTTAATATACATTTTTAACAGAGTTAAGGAAATAATTACATATATTATATATAATGTTGAGCATACAATATTACATAATGTAAATATGCATCAGTTTCATGCTGTCCTGTTCACAACTACAAGTTGCACCTTGACGACTTCACTCACCTCTTTCCATCGTTTGTTTTTATCGTGTTTCGACTGCTCTAATGCATGTTACTAATAACTTTGTTTCGGGACTTCATGAAATTATTTTATTCATTGGTGGACAGAAAACACAAAGGGCCTTGATAGATCGTAGGATCTGAATTTCTAAAAAGCTGTGTGCGTGCGTGTGCTAAAGATGATGAAATTATGACTTGAGACTACAGACATACATTTTGTGTTGCATTTAATTTCTTATTTCCTTATCCTTTTTATTTGTTATTATTACACGGCTCTCTGGAATGCTCCAAACAATCCAAGAGCAAAGGATCCGGTGTCTCGGAAAACAGTATGATAGCTCCCTAAAGGACAGCGGCAATCTCACTAATACCAAGGCCCAGCTGAACACCTGGCTCAATGCAATCGAGCACAGCCAACTGCTCGGGAGGTTTAAAGTCTGGTGCTTTCAGTATGGCATCAAACCCCGGCTGCAATGGCCCTTCCTACTTAACGACTTTCCCGTGTCTCAGGTGGAAGGAATGGAAAGACTGTGCAGCAAGTTCTTGCGGATATAGCTGGGAGTCCCCCATCAGATGCCATAGAAAAATAACAAAAATTTATGTAAAACCCCCGATGATCCTTTATCTCCGTAACGAAATCACAAATGGCCACACATGAGATTCACTGAGATTTCCACATTAATAATTGTTATAATTATAATTATATTAAAGCCAAAGAAGGTCTCTGCAGCATTTACAGTATATGCATTTAGACTGATCATTAACACCTCATTAAAATCACCTCATTAATTACTGGTGTCCTTCACCTGAGATAAAATTTGAAGACATAATTGTTAAAGACGAATGTTTCTTCATTCCGATTTTGTTATGAACTTGGTTAGAACCGATAACAAGGACATTTAGAGAAATGATTGTGCGAGAGTTTAATGGCTGTATTTCCAGACTTTGACATTCGATGATTATGCACAGTAAGGAAAATATATTTTCCGGATCGGATCATCTCCTCCTCATGTGCTCATAGTGTGATGGTGAGACAGCAGTGATTAAATATCTAGATTGAATTTTTATTTAAGATTTGAGTTTGATTTTACAAGAGCTGCATGAAACAAGTATCACATGTCATAAGGAGACAAGGCTCATAAGACCGGCACGGTGGCTAAGAACCCACTCTCTTTTTTGCAATGAGCCTCCGACTGAGAGTTGAGAGTGGACCTGAAGAGGAAGCTTGTCTTCCCACAGGACGTGGCAGTGACCTCCCTCTGACCAGATATGGTCCTGCTGTCTAGGAGCACGAAAACCATCATAATTGCTGAGCTCACGGGGCCCTGGGGAGAGGCTAGCCACATCCCACCAACAGAAAAAAGTCAAGTACCAAGACCTCGTCGACGAAGCTGTTGTAAAGGGGTGGCATACAACCAGCTACCCTATTGAAGTTGGCTGCCGCGGGTTCCCAGCAAAACTGGTGTGCTACTTCTTCTAGAGGGTGGGCCTGGAGCCTAAACAGCTGAAGAAAGCCACCAGGGACATAGCTGCAGCAGAAGGGTTCCATCAATGTGGATGCTCCAAGGAATACCATCTCGGAAAACGATCCGCATCACCATAGTTAGTGTAGTTCCTACAGGTTCAAGCTTGTGGCAAAGCATATCTGATGTTTACTTCACCCTACATTCTGTTGGATGCTGCATTTGCATCTTATTCACAAGATATGAGTTTGCAGTAGTCTCATATCAGTTTCTGGCATATGAATAAGATGCAACAACAATACGGTTTTGGATCAATAAGATGGTAGAATCTATCAGATCTATCAGCCTTAACAAGTTTAGTTTAGTTTAGTTTATTCATTTATAGAGCACATTTAAAATCAATGGAAGTTGTAACCAAAGTGCTGTACATAGATATTAAAACACAAATTAAAACAAAATTAACACTTTGGATCAAAACCATAGAAACATATGTAAAGATATAGACATCCTCAATTAAAACACAAAGAATAAAGATACGTGTTAGGGGTGATTTAAAAATGGAAACAGAAGGGGAAGAACTAATATTGAGAGGAAGACTGTTCCAGAGTCTGGGAGCAGCCACCGAGAAAGCCGGTCACTTTTTGTTTTGTAACGTGAACGAGAAACAGAAAGAAGTTGATTGGAAGAACGTAAAGATCTTGAAACATTGTGTGGAACAAGAAGATCACTGATATACTGAGGGGCAAGCCCATGTAAAGCTTTAAAAACAAAAAGCAAGATTTTAAAATAAATTCTGGACTTAACCAGTAACCAGTGGAGAAAGCCAAGAACAGGAGTAATGTGCTGTTACTTTTTAGTTCCAGTCAACAACCTGGCTGCTGCGTTTTGAACAATCTGCATACGATTTATGCATAAATGTAAATGTAATTTACAGCTGAATTAGGTAAACCCAGGTATAAAAATGACAAGAGTCTAATTTTGAGGTGATAAATGCATGAACAACAGTTTCAAGGTCTTTTTTAGAGAGCATCATCTTGATCTTAGCTGAAACAAACTTGATAGTTCAGTGAAGTGTTATGTGTGCCTGCTGCATCTGAGCGTGCATTTCATTAACGCAAGTGTATGTAGAGTCAAGTGTTTATTTACATTTTGTACGTTGATTAGGACAGCCTGCTTTATAAGCGTTTTAAGGTTTTACTTTCGCTTTGCGTGAGGTAAAATGCGCTTTCTCTTAGAGCTGCACGATTCTGGTTGAATATAGAATCATGATTATTATTATTTTTCAAACTGAGATTGCGATTCTCTTACGATTCTGAATGACTTGAGACTTCAAAATGATTACATATTTTATGGTTAACCTATAGCTACAAGAGTGAGAATTTTTTACAACAAATACAATAGGTAAACTATAGTGGTTACATTTTTTTAGTATTAATGCATTGAAGTAACTTGTATTTTGAATTTCTGTTACCTATATTTTATTTTCCTTTACTTATGTAAAGCGCTTTGAGATGATACTTTTAAAGGCACTATATAAAATAAAGTTATTAGTATATTAATATTAGTATTATTGTATCCATTAGTCTTCTTATTAGGGGTCAAGCCACAAAATGCTTCGGTTAGTGTTCCTATTGATGAGCACGCCAAAATGGGTTTGATGCTGTATCTTTGCCAAACTTTTGTGTATCGACATGAAACTTACTTGGTACATGTCATCGCAGTCATGACTTGAGGTAATATACACAGTTTCGGCACAGCGCCACCTACAGGTCCAAAGATATAAAAAATGGCTATTTTTGCTCATAACTTTTGAAAACATTGGTGTAAAATCATAAGAATGGTTTTTTTATTCCTTGCGGCATGGTGAGTCGTACATTTTTTATGACAAAATTCAAGGTCAAGTTCTGAGAGGACTTGAAAAGATATAGGCCAGATATAATGAAATGTATTCAAATGCTTATAACATATGAAGAAATCAACATAATGGTATTCAATTCACATTAGTATATTTGTTGGCTCAAGCAAAGTTGTTTGATATCAGAGTTGTCATATTCCACCATACTTCCTGTCTGCCATATTGAATTATATAGAATACTTTCTTTTTTTAACTCCTCCAACAAAATCGGTCAGATTTACACAAAATTTGGTATGAAGCATCTGGAGACAGTACTGACAAAACGTTATTAAAAGATTTTTCATTGATTGAATGGTTCTCGTATACAGTGTCAACAAATTCTAAGGCGAGCTCACCAAAGGGTCATGTGGCTATATCTTCGCGACACTTCTGTCTATTAACACGAAACTTGGTATTCCTCATCACTGGCACATCTTGTCTGCCTCATAAAAATTTGGTGACAGCTCATCCAAGTGGTCAAAAGTTATAAGAAATTTATTTGTTCTAACTCTCTTTCCTGTGTTTTTAAACTTGGTTTTCAAAAATGGATCATCTGACTTGTCCAAAATATTTCCCTTTGGGCCGTGGTTGGGCTTGACTCCGTAACAGCTATTCTTCTGCTTCATCTGCCATGGAAGTCTATGGCAGCCCATAGAACCTAACATGGTAAAGTTGTGAAATTTGGCACACACATAGAGGACAGTCTGAACTGTTACCATGGCAAAAATCAAATCAAATCACTTTTATTGTAACATCACCACGTGTGGCGAGTGAAAGTCTTGGGTGCGTACTCCATACAAAGTAGAATGCAGTTGGACAGACAACTGTATGACAAACAACTGTATGACTATACAGTACAAACTTGTATTGTAAGTGACAGTATGTAGTGCAAATAGATAAAAGTACAAAGTATCTAACTCAAACCCTCTAGCGCCACCAACAGTACAAAGTTTCACATACATTTTCACTCTTAACTTTTGAACCGTAAAGTGTAGAAAACAAAATTGTGTTCTTCTGAATCCTGAGCTCATGTCATTTTCCATCATGAAAAAATTCCTGCCATTAATAATTATTCGAAAAACATACTTTTTTTGAACTCGTCCTTGAGCTTTTGACCGATTTGTAGGAGATTTGGTATGTAGCACCTAGAGACAGTGCTGACAAAAAGTTATTAAAAGATTTTTGATTTGTCAATCCGTTCTTGTACAGCACGTCAATAAATTTGACATAGAGCTCGCCAAAATGGATTTGATGTTGTATCTTCACCAACTTTCACATATCGACACAAAACTTGGTAGGTGTCATCACAGGCCCGACCTGAGGTAACGTGCTGTGTTTCGGCGCAAAGTTACTAAAAATGGCTATTTTTGCTTATAACTTCGGAATGGTTTGTCCAAAAATCAAAAAGTTGGTCTTGTTAGATGCGGGGTGTCATGCCGAGTCGAACGATATCCAGTTTTCCCATGTCGGCCATTTCGGGGGTCGGCAATATTGACTAATGTAGCATAATGCTGTATTTTACAATGCTTTAGCGCAGTGGTCGCCGATCTTTGAGACGTTACTTGTCGATCCCCGAAAGTAGGCTAATAGGAAAATGGAAAGACAAATATATTGTGCCTGATCAATGTCCAGTTTTGGGCATCGCATCTCTCTTTCTCTTCATTCAGTGGTTGTATGTTTTTAAGTTCTGCATTAATCTTTTCATGGCTGTATAAATAATGATTCCCTGGCCTGCGTGAGTTTTTAATGCGACCGTTATCATTAATCACATTTCATTGTGATGCTGCGCGTGATCGCTCTTCAGTGTTTCTAATGTCGGTGGTCAGTGATCAAACGCAAAATGAGACTCGCGCATGCACTGGCGTAACTGTCATTTGGAGGTCACTATTCTGTTGCGGTGCATTACGCTTAAAAACAGTTTATTCATATGACATAAAAATGTCACTTGTTCGTTGGCGTTTTTGTGCTTTTACACTGGATGCACAAGCAAGCGCTGCGGTTTCATACTGTCCACGTATGAGGCTGTCTTCAGCGAATGTAACTTACGAGTGTGAGCAACGGGATATGGTGAGAAAGCGGCGCATTTTAATGTTGAGTTTGTCTGAAAGACAACATCGGTCTATTCACAAAGTTGTAATGGTGAATGATCCGCAGGTCTGTCAGTGATGGTAAACTGCACCAGTACCATCTCATGCGTGAGATGACATCTCCTGCTGATATCCTATTTATGTTTTCAATTAGCCTAATACGATAGCCCATTCCATACTACTACCTTTAGCTATTTTATGAAACAGATACTTATTACCAAGACATTATTAGACGGGTAAAAGTAAATAGATAAATGATTTAAAATAAATAATTAACGTTGTTGTTATTATTAGGGCCTATTTATAACATTTCCATCTATATGATGTATTTACTTAATAAAAGTAAACTAAAATGCATCATAAAGAACAAATCTTTATACAGTAAATACCTAAATAATTAGGGTCTTGTTAAACTTATTCTAAACCTCGTTTTAATGTCAAGCTGTCATGTATGAATTAAAGACCTTGAACTGGTGTTTGAATTGGTGTTTTTCACCTCATTATGGCACACTGAAAGTGGCAACTCTACATGTTACAGAGTTTGCTTAGTTGCATCTGAAAAGTGGAACAAAGAATTTCAGGTAATTCAAATAGACCCACAATTACAGACTAAATAAAAGGCCTCAAGCAGGAGGTTCAATCTGGGCTGTTTTTATTTTCAACTTTTTGAATGGTAGATCTTGCCTTTCAACAATTCTGACGTCGGGGATCTTAGGCTCAAAAAGTTTGGTGACCACTGCTTTAGCGTATTGTTACGAAATTGTGTTATGGGTCATCAGCACCATGCCCTGAGAGAGCCCGTAAAGTTTCGGACCAGCGCCACCTAGTGGTGAGGAAATATATTTACAGGCCTATAACTTTGTCTACGGTTGACAGATTTTCGTGGGAGTCATGTCCTTAGATTTCTGAATCCTTGCTGAGTCCAACGGTTTGGCCTTTAGTATGATTTAGCGCCAAAAAAAACCATTTTGCGAATAACTTCGCAACCATTACTCCAATTGAGACAAAACCAGCGTAGGAAACAGAACTTTAGCTGGCTTACTAGATGTCACAGGCGAAATGTCAAAATTTCCATGGTAAGTGGCCGAAAATGGCTCGTGTTATTTTTTTTGCTTTTCTGAGTGTGTATGCTTATAACTTCTAAATGAAATGAGATATCTTGACTAAATTTTACAAGTTGATTTAAGGACACAGTCTGAGAACACGCAATAAAGGTGGTGGGGCTAAATAGGTTCTGATTCACTTCAAAATTTACAATGAAAGTTTGGATGTATAATCATTGGCATATCTTGTTCGCCCAGTAAAAATTTGTTGACAGCGACACCTAATGGTCAAAGGTTATAAGCAATTTTATGGTGTTTTGTGTGTTTTTAGCTATGGTTTCAAATTGCTTTAAGGATGTTTTTCAAAAACTCATCATCAGAAATGTCCAAATATGTGTTTCTTTGTACCCAGTATTCGTAAGTCAGCCATTGTGGGCGTCACCCTTCTGGAAATTTATTGTAAAATGCAGTATTTCATGAACGCAATGACTAATTGCTACGAAACTTGGTATGGTTTGTCATGACCATGTTCTGAGAGTACCTGTAATGTTTTAAGTCAGCGTCCCTAGTGGTCAAGAGATATAACAAAATTTGTTTAATTGCTTATAACATGATGAATTCTAAATAATAACAAACTTGTCATATTCTCAGCTTACTTCATAATATCATAACATACTTCCTGTGCGCCGTATTGAATTATATACAAAACATACTTTTTTGAACTCCTACAAAATTTGTCAGATTTGCACAAAATTTGGTGTATAGCATCTACAGACACTCCTGACAAAAATGTATTCAAAGCTTTTTGATTGATTGAACAGTTCTCGTATACATCATGAATGAATGTGAAGATGAGCATGCCAAAGGGTCACATGGCTGTATCTATGGAATACTTACATATTCATAGGACACTTTGTATACAACATTAGTACAACATCTTTTTCACCTCATATTACTTTAACGACAGCACGCCTAGTAGTCAAAAGTTACAAGCAATTTCCTTTGTGTTTCTAGTACTTTCACCTACGAGTTTGTCTTATTTTCATAAACTCATGATCAGACATGACGACGTGTATTTCCCTTTGTGCCCTTGTTGGGCTTGACCCCATATTTGCTGCTTGCAGCTATATTTATTATTATAATTGTTTGTCTATTAATTTTCCATTAAATGATGCCATCTGATGAGTTTGAAGCTTTGTATAACTCCGTCCGTCCTGAAGTAGAGCCAATTTCTCCAGACATTTATTGATTTGTGTTGCATTTATATGAACATCTGATTTACTCACCTAAGGTTGTGTTCAACCTGAACTTACTTAGACTTAGATCCTCCCATGCTACGTAGCATATCGGTCAGCATGTGCTCTCGAGCGATTTCCATCATGGGCAAGAGCTTCGGCGTCATCGCATGCAATGTTGAGTGCCTTCAGGTCCTGCATGAATGTTCTTCGCCAGGTGTTCCTGGGGCTTCCTTGTGGTCTTTTGGCATCGCATGGCCATCTAAGGGATCCGACTGCTTTCCATGCGGAGGATGTGGCCTGACAAGCTGAGTCTTCTTTGGCAGACGGTGTTATGAAGTTTGCACGTGCCTCTCAGGCACCTCTGCTGGAAGACATTGAGCCTGTTGTTGATGTTTCCAGGTCTCGCTGGCGTAGATGGCTGTCGGGACTACGATGGAAGTAAACAGGCAAACCTGATCTTTAGTGAGATGAACGACGAGGACCAGATTTTCCAGATTTTATTCAACAGCTTCTCTGTCTAGTTCGGTCGTGGCACGCTGCAGCTTCGATTCATCATCTTTGTGGAGGGCAATGTCATCAGCAAAGTCCAAATCTCCAAGCTGATTTTGGTTGGACCAATGGATGCCAGCCCCAATTCATGCTCCAGCCCATCACGTGATGTAGTCAAGGAAAACAAGAAAGAGGAGCGGGGAACAGGATGCAGCCCTGCCTAACCCCGGTCACAATATCGAAGAAGTCTGTGTGGCCATTCTCAGTCTTGATGCAGCAACTTGAGCGAAGGCATGCGTTTTTGAAGATGGTAACAAAGATCTCTGGTACACCGTACAATCGCAAGATCCCCCAAAGTGACTCATGATGAATGTTGTCGAAAGCTTTTTTGAGTCAGTAAAGTTGATGGCAAGAGGATTTTGGTACTCGACGCACTGTTTGAGGATATTTCGGAGGGTGAAGATTTGCTCGCTACAGGACCTTCCCGCACGGAACCCGGCTTGCTCCACCCATAAGCGCTGGTCGAGAGCACTCAGAATGCCTTCCCAGGCACGGAAAAGAGGGTGATACCCCACCAATTGGTGCATTCGGAGATGTTGCTATTCTTGGGGATCTTGTCCTCTATGTCCTTGATCGGACACTGGTATTGTTCCAAGTCCCAGTCAACTCATTGGCGATGCTGTATAAGGTCTTGAAATCATTTCTGTCTGCCGCTTCTTGCAATTTGGGGCCTTTCCGCTCCAGCCATTCTTTCTTATCCTTCCAGGAGCTTTTATTCACAAGCTGGTCTAATTCGGCGTATCTTCGGCTTTCTTATTCATCTCGTCTACTGTTTTGGACCGGTCCCTTTTGAGCTTCACGGCTTTCCTCTCATCAATGTGACACGTATTTCCATTTTTCTCATGGAAATACGTGTTCCCGATGCACAACGAGTTCGCCTTAGCAAATAATTAAAAAGGCGGCGATTAAGTAAGCGGAGAATATGGTATGTGTATTTGGCGTGCTGTCCAGGGAGAGGGCTCGGAGGTCGGTATTCTTTCCCGAACCCAGAGCACTCCCCCTTGTCCAGGGAGAGGGCTCCTATCTCTATGTTTGCCCAAGCCCCCCTGGGTAGAAAAGAGGGTTAATGGTGAAGAGTCAGGGTGGAGGAGGGATACTGCAAAAATGTAGAGTGAAAGACAGGTATGTATTAGACAGGTAAAATTGCTAAAATTAAAGTGTCGGAACAAAAGATGAATTCTATCTAAAAGCGAATGCGAACCCAGACCTGCCTGAAACGCCTCGTGTGACCACACCCCGACGAATGTACGTCACTTCGTAACATGATTTGACTTAAGACTGCCCAAATCTAAATGCAAGTTAGGTGGGCGTACTTGTAAATCTCATTGTATCGTCACCGCCGCAGACATGTCGTGGAGACGCTGTGTGTTTCGTTGCGAAAAGAAAGCCTCTTTGTTTGCCATGCCAAAAGATGAGACAACTAAAAACGAATGGTTACATTTTATTTACAACACTGTTCCAGAAAAGTACAATCCGAATGTTAAAGTATGTAACACAACATGTTAGCCTTGTTGTGCAAGCTCTCTGGAGCTTGTGCAGAGGCAGCAGCTTTTGCCAGAGGGGAACTGGAATCCCCTGGTTGGGCCTGGGTTCTCCTGAGGTTTTTTTTCTCGATTGGAGTTTTGGGTTCCTCGCCACCGTTTGCATACTGTTTTGCATCTGCCTGGCCAGGGGGGGCTGCTTTTTGAATTTAGAATTTTAAAGTTTTACTTAATTAATATTGCATATAGGAATTTATAGTCTGTTATATTTGACCTGTGCTTCTCTTTCCTCTATCTTAAATGTGTGCTCTCACTGAGCATGCGTGCTTGTCTGTGTACGTGTGCGTTTGTGTGTGTGTATGCGTGTTAGTACGTGTGCATATCGTGTGTGTGGAGTGTTTTGTATGTGGGTATGTCTGTCTTCTTTGTTTTCACCTTTTTCTTGTTTTTGCAGGTACAACTTTAATTGTTTTGCTTATAGTCAATGCTTATGTCTTATGTACAGCTGCTTTGTAACAATGAAAATTGTAAAAAGCGCTATATAAATAAAGTTGAGTTGACTTAAAGTGTGTGCAGCACATTTGACAGATGATAGCTTCATGAACCTGGGAGAGATCAAGGCCGGCAGTGCACGAAAGCTTTGGTTAAAAAGTGGGGCCATTCCAACCATTAAAACTTCACCGGCGCTTCAGATTCACAACCTGTAAGTATATTTTTATTGTAAAAGACTTTGTTACGGACTAACGCGAGTTGAGTTTGTCATGTGTTTGTGATCTGCAAATGCAGACACGCGCGTGCGCAACGTGAAAAAAGACAACGTAAGTCCTAATAATCAGTAATAATGTTCCCACTAGAGGCAACAAATGTCGTGTTTATAATGTCTTTTTATATTTAGTATTTATTTTGGGTTTATTGTCTTTGTTGAGTCGCGACGAGACGTGGCGTAACACTGGTTGATCAAGAAGGGCCAAAGCGCTCGCGTTATTAATTATGTTACCTTTACCTGCTGTAATGCGAGCTTGTGTCTATCTCACACAAACTCTGTATGATGTATATGCTTGTTTGTTTATAGTCTTTATAACCTCGTATATAAAAGGTAAAACAGTTAGCTTTAGTTTTTAACTATTTAACATCATATTTTTTTAATAAAACCTTACCAATCCTTTACATCCTGCTCAAGTCGCGCTGGCAAAGTTGATGTATCGGCTTGATCATCTTCATTTTCCGTATCAGATTCGGGCTCGAATTGATATAAGGAAGTACCGATGACATTGTATCACCTGTCAGTACAATTGCGTGGGAACCTGATGTTCCGAATATGGTAAGAGGCATTACATTTACGTGAAACGCTTGCAGTATTCGACCAATCACTATGCACTGGTTAACTGGCCAATCATAGCACACCTCGCTTTTCAGAGCGATGAGCTTTGTAAAAAATCAGCGTGTTTCAGAGAGGCGGGGCAAAGAGGAGATACAAACATGCACGGTATGTGGAAAATACAGCATTTTTTTTAACCTTAAATCGTGTATACACATTACATTACATCTAAAACAAACGATAATATTCGTTTTAGCCCTGTCATATGACCCCTTTAATAAAACATCATTCGCAGAACGATGTCAACCGTTCTCCATTATCACTGAGGTGGACCGATGATGCGTGGGCTCCGATCACAACCTCGCATCCTCAACGGTCGCCACCTAATTGGGCATTCAAATCCCTGATCAGGATCTTCAAGTCGGGATTTGGGGTGCCTTCGAAGACATCTGGAGTTGCTCATAGAAATCGCCCTTTGTCGCGGGCCTTCCACATTTTCCATTGGTGCATAGACCTGCACCACGGTCGTTTTGACATGTCCATGAGCAAAACGGGCTGTTATGATCCGACCACTGACAGGCTTCCATCCAATGGGGGCCTGCAGCACACCCTTGCTCAAAATTAGGCCTACTCTGCGTTCATGCCGCTCTTCATGGCCCACGCACAAGATGGTCTTGCCGTTTAATTCACCATGAAATCAAACAGGAAAATTCTAAGTGTTTTACGCAGTGTTGCACTGATTATTATAAATTATTTATCTGTGCACACCATGAATTTTTAATTCATTTGCAATTGTAATCTTTAATCAAAAACATTAAGCTCCTCTCCCCCTCTCAACAACAACTCTTCACCACATGACGTAAGCAACAAAAAAGAGGTGGAACTATACTGACTGTCCAATGGCCTGGCAATTTTAGCCCTCCCCTCCAGGCCCAATTTACAACAAACCAATCAAAAAGGGAAGGACAAAATAAAACCTCGCCCTACAATTTTTTCTAATTTCAGAAGCCACTTTACTCGGATATATGTCACGATACGGAAAAGAAGTCAATCGCAACTTCCGTTTCATGTTGACTTCAATGGTAATTTGACCGTTTGTTGTCCGCCGCACTTCGCTGACACTGAGAATGTCCAGCCGATAGTTGTCAAAGACCTGTAATAATTGGGACTCAGTTCGCACATTCCACGTTCCAATTCTTGTGATGTTTTTCGCTGAAAAGATGGCTTCCAACTTCGGGCACCGGACACCAGTGCCGGTTTCCTCCGATAGGGCTGCAACGATACGTTATCGATAATGTCGACTAATCAAATAATTTTGTTGTCGAGTAGTCGTTTGATTTCACATGATGTATTTTAAGGGCCCGCAATAACAGGGTTTGACCTGTGGGGCGCTTTAGCGCGACTACCCTTAAAGAGGCAATGCAATAGAAGAACATGCCGCTTGGCAAAGCAAGCTGAACTAGCAGAGCGGTCTGTGACGATTGCCACAGAGAGATTTTAGCATCTTACACCTATTTCGCCTAGCATATAAACTAGGGTTGTAATGGTTCAAATTACTCACGGTTCGGTCTGGGTCACGGTTTTAGGGTCACGGTTTCGGTTCGGTTTGTGCTATGTTCAGGGAAAAGGGACTACTGACAAATACAAATAAGAACAAATAATCAAGCTACAAGTAACAGCACCAATAAAACAACAGAGCAAAGCAGAAAATGAAATAAGATACTGTATATTTACCTTTTAAGGTAGAAATGGATTAAAGTAATCAAATAAAACATAACATGCATATGTACAAATGAAATGAAGATGAATCATAATTGAAGTTACAGAAGCTATTGAGTCACAAGTAGTGAGTGATTTCCTTGACTTTTAACAGACAGCAGGAATATGCTGCTGTCGCTTTAAGAGGAATGAAACGGATCCAGTACACTGAGTGTACACATGCGTTGCTTTTCGTCTGTTTCATCCGTTCACTTAAGACATAACTGACGGGGCATGTTGACCTACTTCGTGTGTGAATTTGTCCATTTAAGCGCTTCAAAGACAACTCAATATTTGCGCCATCATGTCTGAGACTTTCCTTATGCGCGCTGTGAGAAGATCTGAAGCGCGCATAAGGAAACTCAAGCGAGTTTTCTTCTGCATCATCTTGCGCTTAAATGTTTAAATTGACAAGGCTTGAATGAGTTTAGTTTAAACCGCAACATGTGCTGTTCAGGTCTCACCTGCACTCGCTCGCTCACAACACCCAGGTGATGACAGCATAAATGACTGTACAGAATACGTCAATCCTATTGAAATTTCTCTACATAATTTGATTTGTTGTAGGTATTAAATGTGTATCCATCGACAAACATACATTAGCTGAACTTTGTCAGTCTGTTTTATGCATTATAATTTTTAACGAACCATATTATAAATGCGTCATCAGATTTAAGATGAGCCGCGGTCCAAGCGCGTTGGACCGTGTGCCGAACCGTTGGTGGAGAACCGTGTGGTTCAATTATTTACCGAGAACCGTTACACTCCTAATATAAACACATTAACCCACCTTCAGTTGGTTTATTGAAAGGCACGTGTGTAATGTAATGTGACAGGAGTGCATCCTTACTGTGAATTTAAAATGCATCCAGAGTCACAGAGCGTTTTAGAAAGAGTTTGTAAAAGAGTGTTTTGCAGTGAGGGAGGAGGAAATATACTGCAAACTCTTTCTTGACCCCTCAAAAACATGTTCTATTAGAAGTGGAAGTGTATCATTTAAAATGCTCCATCTGTACCTGCATGAGAGGACTAAACGTCCCGGCTGAATAAACAATAGAACCCTGCCCAAAATACCATAAAAAAATGTAATTGGATTATTGTAATTAAATTGGTTTTAATGGAAACTGTAATGATCTAATATCTATTGGTACGTGAATAATTCTATCGGTGTGATAAAATGCCCAACACACACTACAAAAAAGAGTTTTGTAACGGTTTTAATTAAAAACAGTTTATGGTTTATAATAGTATTTCAATGGAAACCATTTAAATTTCTTTGATGGGTTCTATTGGGTTTCTATTGTTTTTTTCCAGCTGGGGTAGCCTATATTTATCTTAAATAAATCATGTAATTGATCAGTCTTTAGAATCATAAGTTATTATTAGAACATCATTATTTTAAAATCTACAGTATATGCAGTTGTATACAAATAAGTTGCATAATTTTAACGTTTAATGGTATTGTGATGTACTGACTTGGTTCCTTGTATAGTTTTTACATCATTAGTTGAGTTTTTCCTTAAGAAAAAAACTTTTTTTACATTTACATGTATGCATTTAGCAGACACTTCTATCCAAAGCAATTTAAGGCTAAAATATGCTACAAGACTTTTGCTCAGATTTTGCCCAGATTTTCAGTCTGGACTTGTTGCAGAAAGGCTGTGCCAGTATGCAGATTTTATCAGTAAGTGTGTTTCTATCAGAAACTTTCAAAAAGTCTGCAAGTGTATGAGGTCTAATTTTTAAAAAATCTGTTCAGATTTTAAAAGTCTTGTAGTGTATTCCAGCCATTACAGTACATTCAAGCTATACATTTTTAATCAGTATGTACTCTAAGAACCTACTTTATATATCCAAATAAATTGATATTGAATCAAACGAATTTTGGAAAAAAGTTGCAAGCTTAGAAATCAAACTGTGAAATGTGTCAATGCCCTGCCTTATTTAAAACACAGTAGCAGCAGTTTGACTACTGATGACTATTGATGGAAGACAGAAACCTGAAGGAAATTTCTCCATTCACCTGGCTCGAAGTTCACTAAAAAGCTATTTTAAAAGCTGAAATAATGTCCTTGTTTTATTTACGAGTTAAAATAGGTCAAACTCAATATTTTAATGAATTGCAAAAACTGAATAATCGATCAAACCTACTGATTAATCTGCCAAATAATCGACGATAAATCGAATAATCGTTCTAATACTCGTTAGATTAATGCAGCCCTATCCTCCGGTACCGTCATATAACTCGAAACCAAATTCTCGCCTGGTTGACCAAATCTCTGATTCTTCTTGCCGTTTCTGTAGTGGTTAAGTTATTACGGGGACGGGTTGCTAGCCTGACGCCCAACCCTCCTCCTTTTGCATCCGGTCTTGGGACCGGCATTGACGGTCAGAACTACAAACGTTTACCTCATGGCCCCATTATTCTATGATTACTGTTAATTTATTTGATGTTTATTCAAACAAAAAATGCATTTAACATGTAAAATGAAGTTGTATATTGATGTGCGTCTGTATTTTTTGGACATTCCCAGCATATAGTAAAATGAGTAAAATGAAAGTGAGCAAATAAAACCAAACTTTACTCCTAGTTTCGCAACATCAGATAAACAGCATGTTTATACTCACAGAGGTTCAGATGATACTGATCCATCACTGAATTTAAGTGGAGGATCCATTGAGGCGTCACTCTTCAGAGACACAACACTGGGTTCTGGAGATGATGAGGATGTTCTCGGTCTCTTTCTCTTCAACGTTTTCATTTCGGAAACAATGCTCTCTCTATTCTCCATAATGAGAAACTGACCTCAGATCTGTATACAGAAACACATAAAACACTCGATTAAACATCTACATGACTTTATATCAGGACTATAGACAGTCTGCTGTTTTTTTTTTATTTCTTTAGTCTCTCTTCTGTATTAAGTCTCCCGTTTTTCACACCCATCTCCCGCCACCCTCCCATTTTGTTATTTCTCCCGTGAAACTCCACGCGTTCGCGTGAACAGGAGGGTGGCTCCGTGGCTTGAGCCACTGCTCATTTGCCTTCACAGGCTGAGGCGCCCTTTGGTAGGCGAAATTGAACGGTCGCCGAAGTGGAGTAGAGAGGATTCACAGCTAAAAACGTTATCTTATTACCCTGCTAAAGGTCTGCATATTCCACTCCGCATCTTCCATTTAAAGCTCGCTCCTCAAAGTCTGTGTCCGCTCACTGGAGATGACAGACAGTTCAATTGACAGGTAGATGCAGTAGACTCAGAGTCTACATTACAGCTAGTGTCTGATCTACAGAAGTCATATTTTTGTAGTTTTTAAAGTATGTCTGTCATAATGTATTGTTTTTGCTCTTGGTCTACTGTAACAGTATTTTTGGAAGTCTGCCTGAAACTTATCTTTTAACACCACATAAGCTGTTGTTGTTACACTTCCAATGCCTTTACAAAAAAATGTGTTATGAAAAGAGTTTTGTGTTCTGCAGACAACTCTGAATAAAAAAAGGTAATATAGAGTTTATTTCTATTTCCCATACTGTGACCATAAGCGGTTCTTGTAAATAATAACTGCTATATGCAAACACACTGGTAAAGCCATCCATCCATGTAAATAAAAACATTCTGCTAACTAATAAACAAAGTTAAAACAACCCAACTACGGGACGCGTGAAGTGACAAACTGCTCATACTTTTTTAAACCGCGTTTAGATGGATTTCATTTCTGATGTTAAGATCTCTGGCAAAATGTAAATATTAAATAAAAACGATACCTTGTAGATTTACCATTCATGGATTCATGACCCTGTGAGCTGCTGTAACAGTACTTGAATGATGAACGATGCCACATGTGATAAGTGATGAGGTGTTTAATAAAGCCACAGGTGAAAAACAGAAATAAACGAGTAATCCACAAAAACAAAGGTACGAGGGTAAATCCTAAAACGAAGTGTAAATCCAAAACTACAAAAAGACGGGGTACAAAAAACATCCACGGAATACTAGGCGATCACAGGTAAGACTAGAAGACGTGAACAACATACAACCAGACTTGACCGTGAACAAAGACAAATGGAAAACATTAGAGGTGGGCGGATCGATCTAAATATCGATAGTATCGATGCCAACACTGGTATTGGTATCAGATCGATACAATTGTAATTGAATCGGTATTTTAATTTAAATATCTCACCTCTACGTTCATTATACTTTGCTCGTGTCTTCTACCTCTACAATCCTGAGCAAACGCTGCTTTCACATCCTGGCCCACTTTGCTACTCCTCCCCCTCCTGCTGCGATTCGTTGTTGTGTCGTCACGTGACTCACTGACACAACGCGCCGAGGAGCAGCGAACTGAGTGAGCGAAGCTGATAGCACATTGAATGAGAGATCAGGATGGCCGAGAGGAAGAGAAGCGTTGTGACTTCAATACATTAATAAAAAATATTGTCTAAAGAATTGATCATTCATTCACCTGAGAAACAATGACATACTGCTCTCCCCTACACAAAAGTGTTTTTTTTTTTAAAGTAAAAAGTATCGTATTGGTATTGGTATCGGCAATACTGACCCTATATGTATTTGGTATCGGATCGATACCAAATTTTGCAGTATCGCCCACCACTAGAAAACATATATAGGGTCCAGGTGATGAGTGTCAGGTGCCGGTGAAATCAAGGTGACGAACGGGTGCAAAGGATTATGGGGGTTGTAGTCCATGGGTTGTTACAGCTGCATTAGACTGTTTTATTTATCTGAATAAATATATTGATTTACATTTAAGTATTTGACATGAAAATTATGTTATGTTAAATATAAAGTAATTAAAAGATTTGTTTTTGTGTGTGCTGTTTTTGGTTCTCTTTATCATGAGATCTTAAAACTGACTCACACAAACATATGAACTCAATTACAATTACAAAATTACAGTTTTATTTATTTGTATAACTTGTATAAACTGGTTAACGAGTATAAAAGGGAAGATCTTTTATACTCGTTAACCACCTGAGGTATAGGGTTGGGCATCGTTTCAAATTTATCGATTCCGATTCCTGATATGGTGGTTTTTCTAGACATATTATTGACTTTTCTTATATTCTAAATATATTACTGAGTTTTCTTATATAAAAGAATACATTTAAAGGTAGTTATAGACTTCATGTACTTCTCTGATCTTAACAAGGGCTACGGGCCTCATGTATGAGTTTGAGCACTTGAACACCTGCGTACACACCAAATATCTTCTCACACTAAGACAGGAACTGCACGTACACCACACACACTTTTGTAGAGAAGTTTAATTAAGAACGCTGGGTTGCTTATTATTACGCTAAACAATGAGCTCATTTTTAATAAAACCACACACTTTTGTAGAGGAGTTTAACTTATCGCATACAGCCAAGGACGCTGGGGTGCTCATTATCACTAAACCATGAGTTCATTTTTAATAAAACCAATGTTAAATCATGTATCGTCCGAAAGCCCCCGGAAAGGTGTCAAGATAAAGAGCACATGATATACGTATGTGTTGATTGACAGGCGCTCCCTACGATTAGATCCTAATATGGTAGGCCGGAAATATAACTGTAATGTGAAATGTAACTGTAGCGAGTGATAAGGGGATGGACTAACAAAAATAAGTGATGTCATGTAAAACCTGGTTGGTAGAAGATGAGGTCAGGTAAAACATGATTGGTTTGAACTGTGATAACAACTTGAGAACAGTGTATAAAAGATGGAGTCAGACATGTATTCGTTGGACATCATCAGATGAACTCTGTATGTCTCTCTCTGATTGCTCGAGCAAATAAAGATTGAAACCTCTTGAAACCTGGATCTCTGGTCTTCGTGAATTCTTTCTACATTGGCTGATCGACTTTTCGCCACGACACTAACGATTCTTAGTTTCGATTCCAAAGCGGTGAAAAAGTAATAAAAGTAGGGCTGCAACAACTAATCGATAATTATCGATAATGAAAATAGTTGTCAACGAATTTCATTATCGATTAGTTGGTCTGTGACGTCACTCACTTGCGAGCTGCGCAGTTATAAATCAAGCGCGTCTTCTTCACTTTTAAATGTCCCTCCGTGCAGAATGAACTGCACATTTTTAAAGTTAAACTTCTCTCTCCGTGCAGCGCGAGGTGCGCAGTTTTAACGTGTCTCTCCGTGCATGCGTCTCTCCGTGCAGCACAAGATGCGCAGTTTTAAAGTCAAACTTGTCTCTCCGTGCGCGCGTCTCTCCGTGCAGCGCGAGGTGCGCAGTTTTAAAGTCAAACTTGTCTCTCCGTGCATGCGTCTCTCTGTGCAGCACAAGTTGCGCAGTTTTAAAGTCAAACTTGTCTCCCCGTGCAGCGCGAGGTGCGCAGTTTTAAAGTCAAACTTGTCTCTCCGTGCAGCGCGAGGTGCGCAGTTTTAAAGTCAAACGTGTTTTGTATGCATCTTTTAAAGCCGCGCAGTTTTAATGTTTAAAGGGGAGTTTTAAATGACTACATTAAAGATTATATTTGTAAAACCCAATTTGTGGCGTTTGCACTTTGCAAAGTACATAATAGGTGAAATACCCTGATTTGGGGGTTTATTTATATCAGAGGTGGAAAGTAAGGAAGTGCACTTTTTGTACTAACGTATTATTTTTTCTGGATACTTTACTGTACTTCACTACATTTGAATGACAAATATCTCTCTTTAAATGATACAAAAATATTTGTGACCCTGCACAACAAAACCAGTCTTATGGGTCAATTTTTCGAAATTGAGATTTTTACATAATCTGAAAGCTGAATAAATACACTCTCTATTGATATATGAGTTGTTAGAATAGGACAATATCTGGCTGAGATACAACTGTTTAAAACTCTGGAATCTGAGAGTGCAAAAAAATCAAAATATTGAGAAAATCGCCTTTGAAGTTGTTAATCAGGGGCACTGTAGCAGACCATCCACTCACAAAAATAAAGTTTTGATATATTTAAGGTAGGAAATTTACAAAATATCTTCATGGAACATGATCTTTACTTAATATCCTAATGATTTTTGGCATAAAAGAAAAATCGATCATTTTGACCCACACAATGTATTTTTGTCTTTTACTAAAAATGTTCCTGTGCTACTTAAGACTGGTTTTGTGATCCAGGGTCACATATTTCTTTGGCCAACCGCCCCATCCCTCCCACGTTTGGGAAAGACTATTGTTGGCTGCTTATAATATGACACACCTGAATCAACTCAGCCTTGGTGTGTTAATTAGGGAGACATCCACAACATTTTGGGAGAAGGCAAATGAGTTCAGTTGTGTATACTTTTCCCATCTCTGGTTTAGTCATTATAAGCAAAAGATCTAATTAAACTTTTTTCCGATTAATCGAAAAAAATAATCGCACAACCAATCGATTATCAAAATAATCGTTAGTTGCAGCCCTAAATAAAAGTCAAGCAAGATCAAAAATATTTATTTTGTGCCATTAGTTACAGCTGAACACACAAAAAAGTGTCCTGTGTGAGCCTTCTTTTCGAAGCGAGGGAGAAGGGAGTCTCACGTGTAGCATGTGCCGGTGTTCTGTCGAATTGTATACCCTGTCAGATTTTCCTACCGCAGGGCAAAACTTAATATAATCTAAACCACATCAGCAAAATAAACAGGTAGGATGATTTTACAATGCAAAATACCAGATAGTCAGATAGTCCTACCAGCTTAAAATAAACACATAAAATAAGTGTACAGCGTAAATACCCTGTCAGATTTCCATACCAGCATAAAATAAACATGTAGAATTAATTTACCATGCAATATCCTATCATATTGTACTACCAGTATGAAATAAATATGCAGAATGATTTAACAACGGAAAAACACTATCAGACTCCCGTAGCAGTATAAAATAAACAGGTAGGATGATTTTATAGCGCAAAAAAATGACGTAACATTGATGTGCGCATGCCTCGGGCGTCGTGCCCGCACTAGTGTCATCAGCGACTAATGAAGTGTGGGCACTCGGGATGCGCAACGCATCACACACGGTGCATTCTTGTAATTCGATACGATGAACCAACCGCAGATGCTTTGCCATATTGCTGGTGACACCCGTCTTGCAACATAATAGTTTGTCACAATAATTACACTTAGCAGGGGCATAGCTACATGGTGGCCATGGGTGGCCACGGCTACCCCTGAATGATGGATGGCCACCTATCTGGCCACCTCTGTTGTGCGAAGCAGTTTTAAGATGCGTGTCGGAGTTTACGGAGTGCTGCGCAGATCATTTAGCATATGCACTGAAAGTACGCGAGAACATTACTCTCACGTTAATATGATGTCATACGCTGACGCACTAAAGCAAACTGAACAGCTGAACAGCTGCTAACCTCTCGCTTCGTGACAGTGTACAGTACTGTCTGTGTTCCATGGAAGTTCATACCGAGCAGAAGGATCAGGGTAGGGTTGCACCAGCCATTCGTAAGTTTTTTCTTAAACGTGAACGTAAAGTCCACACTAGAGGCTTAGTAACTAGCTAGTACTAGCTAGTTAGTAACTAAATCTGTAATCTGTATGTTATTCGGTTGCACCATTTGGTCTTAAGGCAGAACGTAGCTAGTTCGTAAGATCTCCGTAAAGTAATGTGTAGTCGCATAATATGATGTTTACCTTCAACAGTCCAATAGCAGCCTGTAAATTCGTGAGAAAAAGTTGTGTTGAAATGTTGTGAATTTCAAAACATTCTTGATTTAAACTTATTTTACCTCACATAATAACTGTAGGCCTATATAGAATACTACCTTTCATGAATAACATATTTAAAAGTAGATTAATAAACAAATGCTGTTTAAAACAATACAGCCTACTTAAGGCAATAATAAATGACATGCAATATGGGTGATTTCATTGGCCAATGAAAAAGAAGGCCAATGAAAAAGAAGATTATTTCATTTTGACGTGCACAACACAGGCAGATATACACACACGGAGGTGAAACAAGAGCTTATTCAGTTAGTTTGCTATTTTATTCCTACAGTTATTCCTGACGGGAGGCTTCCGTAAATATTTAGTTTATACGTAACATTACGCTTCAACTAAGTTGAATGGTGCAACTCAAAAATATTTTGTAGTGCGTACGTTGTAACTTAATGCCCGTTTAAGTCAAAACTACAGTAGGCTAAGTTGTAACTTACAGCTGGTGCAGCCGGCCCCAGGTCAGTAAAATCAGTCTTGATTAACTGGATTTCATTCATTATATTTTCGCAAAAGTTTAAATTGGGGTACTGCAATGTTTATTTTCTATAAAAAAATGCAAACTTACTTCAAATGATAGCTAGCAAATTATTTTAAAATAATGTTAGCACATGAAAGCATTGCAAATAAATTGTTTACTTTACATTCTTTGTGTATGTTTTTGACCAGCAAACTATGTGTAATGAAGAATTGGTGTAAATTACACTAGAAGTTAAAGAATTTCTGTCTGTAAGGATGAAATTTCTGTCTTTTTGGTCACCCTAATAAAACTGGGTCTTACCTGGCCACCTCTAAAAAAAGGTTCTGGCTACGCCCCTGGGCCCGGTTGCATAAAGCACCTTTAAGTTTTTCCCTTAAGTATGACACTTAAGGGGTGATTTTCCTTTACCAAAGACAAGAGGAGAATAACTTAAGTAAAACTTAAGGTATACTTAAGGACACACTTAAGGGAAAATTACACTTAAGGTGCTTTATGCAACCGGGCCCTGATCCTTAGCTTTGTCTTTTTGTGATTTCGCAAAATGCAGCCACACTTTAGTGCGCCTTCCATGACCCATCGTGTGAACTGACTGTTAGTATTTGAGCGGAAGGTCCTTGCAGATGGCTATGTCAGGTCAGGTGACTCAGGTCTTGACAGATGACGTAAAAATTATGTGACCGTGCGGTCCGGAATCGTTAAGTGGAATCAAAATTTTTTTTTTAAAGGATCCGATTCCTTGCTTATGGATCTGATTCCAGAATTGGAATCGAATTTCGATTCCCAACCCTACTGAGGTATAGTATAAAAATACAGAAAATGAAACAATAACACATTGTATTGAATGTATATTCATAGTATGACCAAAAACACCATAAAAGAAAGTAAATGATGTTAATAATCTAGTGTAAGAACAAAAACTCTTTTATCATGTATATATTTCATCATATGATTCTCTGATGTTCGATTTCATGATAATCCTCGAGCTCGTCTGGATCTTCAGGTTTTAGATAAGCATTCAGATCGATTTATACGACAACAAGTGTAATAAAAACATGTAAGATATTAAGACATTCATATCTTAAATCCTTTTTATACAAGACAGTTTATACAAGTCATTATATCATAATCTGATGTGAAGTTTATCGTTAAGTTCTTACCGTGTAGTTTGTGTTTGACAACAGTTTGAGGCTCAATGAAATGCATCTTATACAGGTTGGTTTTTAATTATGGCTTTGTTTTATACAAAGTTTATGTAATGGACAGTGGTTTGTGTCTCAGTAACGATCCACCGAGGCATTTTAAGGGGCCATTCATATTTTGCGTATACTTGTATAAAACTGGAGCTTGCGCTCTCCTGGTGTTTGCTGTTGCTAAGCAACCAGGAATGTAGAGGAAACACTGTAGCATTTGCTGTCTCAATGGGCCTCATTCATGATACATTCGTAAATATTGTTATTCCGGAGATGCGTTGGTATTAATAATATCTGCAACAGTTAGCCTACTTGTTACTAGTATCTTATTTTGAAGAATATTACTTATTATGAAAATGCAGTAACCATTAATATTAACTTCTCCATTGTTGTGTAAGATGGTTGGTCAATGTACAGTAGTGTTTGTCCCGCCTCTTCTTAACTGTGATTGGACGGCTGTGAAAAAAGGACAGTGACGAGCTCTGCATTTTGCCCAAAGTTAAAAAGTTAAAAATGATCAAAGACAGGGCAAATTAACTCGTGAAATATCATTATGATACATAGTGCATCAAAATACAAAATGCAGTGTCATCAGTTTGTTTAAAAGAATACAGAACGTTATGTGCGGTTTTATGCAGGACCGTGCACAGACATTTTGAGGGGCAGTGACTGAAACGAAAAAAGGGCGCTAAGGGCACAGGAGAAGACGGCACACACTGTAAGTAGAAAGACATTTCTAAGAGCGTCACACTGTAGCACTCAGTAAATAGAATGTAAATCTATATTTTATGTTGTACTATATTAAGGTGCAACTCTTTTAAAACATTTACAGTAACCAATACAACATTTTCACAATAACGGTGATTTGTGAAATAAATAAAAAAATTCAACATTACTTGCTGGTGCAAAAGTGATATTTACATTTATGCATTTGGCAGACGCTTTTATCCAACGTGACTTACATTGCATTATACTATACATTTGTTTCTGTCTATGTGCATCCCTTGGATTGAACCCATGACCTTGGTGTTGCTAGTGCCATGCTCTAACCACTCAGCCACAGGAAATATTGATGCATTAACAAATGATTCAATGGTTTTCACATGTTCTCCTGCTATCAGGGCTCCTATTAATATGGTCTTAATAAAATGTTATTTACAGTATATGATATATGTTATAGATTACTGGTTTAAACTAAGAAAGATAATGGGGAATGTACTGCACTGCAGTTACAGTATGACAAACTGTCAGCTTTGTGAAGACATTTTCTACAAAGGCACGGTCTACAAAGTGTGCCAATAACTGCAAATTTGGTGTTATTTATATCAGATCGATACAACAATTTGATTTGACAAGAATTCTCATTTTCTTATGAGAACATGGATAAGTTGTTAGCAGTTAGATTTAGATTTAGATTCAATTTATTGTCATTGCACATGTACAAGTACAAGGCAACGAAATGTGACCTCTGCATTTAACCCATCCAGAGAATAGTGAACACACGCACACCAGGAGCAGTGGGCAGCTATCACTGCAGCGCCCGGGGCGCAAGTAGGGGTCAGGTGCCTTGCTCAAGGGCACCTCAGTTGTTACCCGCCGGCCCCTTCTGGTCATGAGTCCAACTCTCTAACCATTAGACCACGACTGCCCCTACAAAATGTGACCTCTGCATTTAACCCATCCAGAGAGTAGTGAACACACGTACACCCGGAGCAGTGGGCAGCTATCACTGCAGCGCCCGGGGAGCAAGTAGGGGTAAGGTGCCTTGCTCAAGGGCACCTCAGTTGTTACCCGCCGGCCCTGGGAATCGAACCAGCAACCTTTCTGGTCATGAGTCCGACTCTCTAACCATTAGGCCACAACTGCACCCTATAAGTTAGCACCAATAATAGAAAACAAGGAGCAAAACATTATTAATTCTGCGTATCAAGCACTGTCTGTAATGTGGATAATGTCCTTACAGTGATGGGATGAACTTCAGAAACTGTTGTCTTTACTCCAGCGCGCGGACAGAGACTGTCTGATACTGGGGAGCGAGCGGGAAAAACACGGAGCGGATAAGCAGAATCAGAGGATGTTTAGCGGAGTGTTGACAGACGTGTTTTAGCGGGGATCTTTAATGGATGCCTGCCCGGAGGTGGGGGTGGGGTTGAGAGGGGCACCTCAGAGGATGAGGGCAGAGGGGCAGTGGCTCTAGCCTCCGGGCCACCCCCCTGTGCACGGCCCTGGTTTTACGCACTATTTACACGTGGTATGGAGCAGGTGTACATTTCTTTGGTACCAACTAACATGTTGAAAATACGAACATTTTCATGAATCCGAAAATTTATGTTAGAATGACTTTACGAACGATTTACACAAAAATTCATTTCATGAATGAGATCCAATGTGTGTGTATCCGAGTGCGATTGTTCTGACGCCCCTCGCAGCTTTGGTTTGTCTGTCTCAGCTTGATTAGCCCTACATCTCTGAGACGTCTGCTGTCAGATGTCATGTAGACCTCTAGAAGACGTCTGTAAGATGTGTATGATTTAGAATGGATGTACAACAGCTCTTTCTAAGATGTTTATCAGATGTTTTTACACAGCAGATGTTTTCCAGATCTCCAGATCTTTAGCAGACATCTCACAGATGTACCTGTGCTATCTGGGTTACCAACGCTATCGTCTCTTACGTGTGTTTTATTGAAGTAAATACATTGTAATCGGTTAAAGCGCGGCACCCTGGGACACACCTGAGTTCACGTGACAGCTTTTACATTAGAGATGTTTCATGTAAACCGTGCTCCGTTCCGAACTATACTGCAAGCGTGAAAGGCTCTGCTCACCCAAAGAGCAGCCTAGGGGACCCTGATCACCTTAATCCGCCCCTGCCGGCATATATACCACATATGGCTTACTTTTTCTAAGTCATACAATTTGTTGAGGTGAATTGTGTTTAAACTCTGTTTAAGTATAAAAAAAGTGTTAAAGAGCATGCAGTGTTATTTAGCCTTCTGGATAAGATTTTATGCATTATTATACTTTAATGTAGCCTATCTTTAAACATACTGTATACTTTAAAGCTCCAAGTACTCCACAGTATGTCTCCCTCATCTGACACACTTGATCAAACTCATCAGTTAAATAGCAGAGACTAAAAGACCTAAATTGGATGTGTCAGATGAGGGAAACCTACTAAATATGCAGTACTAGGGGTCTTCCAGGACTGGTTTGGGAACCATTTGTCTATAGACTTTTGCAGCCAAGCATACAAATAACTGAGTGTGTGACAGAGAAGATCATTCTTTTGTGTAATTTTGTTTTAATAAATGCTTGCTTTTATTATTTGAGTCACTTTTCAAAAGGTGCTAGAAGTTGCCAAATACATTTTTAAAAATAGCTAAATTTTGATGCCTTTTTGAAAATAAAGTTGCCAAGGCAGTCAGAAAAGTTGCTACATCTAGCAACAAAATAGCTAAGTTGGCAACACTGTTCTGAACTGATTTTCTTCCGTTTTATCGTGCAGCTGCTGCGATGAAACCTATTTTCTGAAACCATGGTTTCAGACACATGACCTTTTTGGCGTGGGCACCATCTTGAGGACCTCTCCGTATGAGCTAGGTCAATGATATCCATGTGTTATCACAGTCTAGTCTACTATGTAATATTTGAATAATTTAATGTGTTGTTAACTGTACTGTAATAGTTGAATATCTGGATTCCTGAAGGCAGTGTTGCATAGTACACAACGCAATAGCGGAGTTTCTGTGCTGTGCTTGTTTGTGTTGTGTTTCCAGAGGTATGCATTAACCATGTCATGTATTTGCGCTTGTTCCTCCTCCTACACTGAATGTAAAGCCTACTGTACAGTCTCAGAAAAATCCAGTTCAGAGAGTCCAGTTCAGATGCTTGCGTGCTTTCACACCTGACTCATTTAGTACGGTTGAATCGCACTAGAGTTGTTTTTTCGTCTTGGTGCGGTTCGTTTGGGCAGGTGTGAATGCAGCAATCGCACTCGAGCGGAGTGTTTCCCCTACCATTACCTTAGGGGGGGAGCCCCGCCCCTCCAACGGCACCTCCCGCCGCCCTTGAAGGTCAAGTTAATTTAATTGTTTATGTTGCGTTAGATCACAAGAGAAGTCATTTAAGGTTACCTTTCCTATATAACATGTCTATACCTTGTTCTCGTACTAAAACTAAATAGCATTATGGCATTTATCTTATTTACATGGCGGCATGTCATTTCTGTTTCTACGTGGACGCGTCTTTACAATTCTCCTCTGCTCTCTGTATCGAGTTCCGACCCGAAGCGCGCGAGCGCGCACACACACACACAGACACGTGCGCGCACATACACGGGTAAGCACACTTTCACCAGCGGACAGAGAGCACGTGTGGGAAAATATGTCGCGTCAACCACCTGAAAAGCACATAAAAATTGCGTTTTTAAACGCTCCCAGGGTGGTGAAAACACGCATGCCCTGCCCCTGACAAGCAACAGTCCAGTTACCACCGGATGACAGGTTTTCACCCAGATTATCCTTCCTTCCATCCGGACCGCACGACATAATGAACCATTTAAAAAATCTTTCTGTGGTTTAAATTGAGCAGCGCGTCTACATAACTGAGATGTACACATCACGCGCACTCAGGGACATTTATGTTGATTATATTTTGCCGCTATATCTGTCACGAAATGCAGAAGAACCCAAGTGCAGGCAACGGCGATGAAGGGGTTAACAGATATATTTATTACAAATAACAAGACAAAAGAAAAACCCACGAGGGGGTGTCAAACCAAGAACGAACTAAAATACAAAACTAGAACAAAAACTTCCCACGAGGGGGCCAAAAAACAGCAGGACGAAATAACAAAACTAAACACGACCAAACGTCAAAGTAAAATACAAGGAAGTTAAATAATAATCCAAAAGACAAGCAAGACAAGGCAGGACAAGATGAGAGACTCACAGAGTTGCAGTCTTGGGAGACGTAGCGCTAACACACCAAACACATACACAACACACGAGCACATGACAAAGAAACATGAGGGTAAATATAGGAACACAAACGAGGGATAACGACATGGGGCAGGTGTGGGTAATCAAACACTTAGGGAAGGATAACGAGGAAACGAGATGGCGGGAACAGAGACGAGACACTGGAAAAACACATGAGAGGCATAAACATCTCATGGTCTTCCCACATAAAACCCAAGAACTCTGCCCCGATCCCACCACACGACTAGAATTTCATAAACAAGACGGTGGGACCGTGACAGAGCCCCCCCCTTAATGAACACCTCCAGGTGTTCACCAAGGGGTGACTAACAAGACCTGACAGACTGGACCAAAGACAAAAACCAGACAAACATGGTGAACAAGACAAGGGGCAGACATGACAACAAGACCACAGGACTGGGGTGGGACAACAAAAACAACAAACATGGGAGGGGGGTGGGGCAAAACAAGGGCCCATAGGGGGCAGTCCATGGGGGTGGGGAATAGTCCCAGTCCCCGGCTGCGCTCGAGGGCGCTGAGTCCTGGGGGACTTAGGAGGAGTCCTGGGGGGAACAGCTGAACCTTGGCCGGCTGGACGGGGACATGGCTTCTGAAGGCCGGCTGGACATGGCTTGACGCCGGCTGGAAGGCCGGCTGGACATGGCTTGACGCCGGCTGGAAGGCCGGCTGGACATGGCTTGACGCCGGCTGGAAGGCCGGCTGGACATGGCTTGACGCCGGCTGGAAGGCCGGCTGGACATGGCTTGACGCCGGCTGGAAGGCCGGCTGGACATGGCTTGACGCCGGCTGGAAGGCCGGCTGGACATGGCTTGACGCCGGCTGGAAGGCCGGCTGGACATGGCTTGACGCCGGCTGGAAGGCCGGCTGGACATGGCTTGACGCCGGCTGGAAGGCCGGCTGGACATGGGCTTGACGCCGGCTGGAAGGCCGGCTGGATGGCTGAGCCGGCTGGATCAGCCGGCTGGTCACCGGACTGGACGCCGGCTGGATCACCGGACTGGACGCCGGCTGGATCACCGGACTGGACGCCGGCTGGACCACCGGACTGGACGCCGGCTGGATCACCGGACTGGACGCCGGCTGGATCACCGGACTGGACGCCGGCTGGATCACCGGACTGGACGCCGGCTGGATCACCGGACTGGACGCCGGCTGCACCGGACTGGACGCCGGCTGCACCGGACTGGACGCCGGCTGCACCGGACTGGACGCCGGCTGCACCGGACTGGACTCCGGCTGCACCGGCCGGGAAGGAGACCACGCTGCTCGCCGTTGCCTCTTCTTCTTACTCCTAGCCACCCGGCTGGTGGTCGGGTGATGGAAGGAGGTAAACGGCACGGCTGGCTCCGGCTGGGACTCCTCAGAGGTGGTTCCCCAAGACTCCCTCCTTCCTCGCCTACCTCGTAGGCTGACTGGTGGGGAGGCTGCAGGGGTTGAGGAGAGCGGTGTGGCGTTCCCCAAGGTGAGGGTGCCCACAACATAGTCCTCCGGGATGGACAACAGACCGGAACGAGAGGAGTCCTGACGGCAGCTGGGAGAGGAGCCTTGGACCAGCTCCTCTCGCAGCTGCAGCCGCTCCACCAACTGGGGAAACGGCTGATAAACAAACTCCTCCCGCTCCGGAAAAGGTGGAGGGTTGTCCATCCCGGCCACCAGATAGGCACAAACCAGCACCTCGGGGACGGAGGCCCTCCTGGCCTCAACCTCACGAGCGTAGTCCCGCAGTGGACGATGGCGCTGAGCCGGGAACGGGCCACCTCCAGCGTGCGACTGGGAGGCTATTGACTCCCACCACACCGGGTTGGAGGTGCATGACCACCTGGGAGCTGTGACATCCATCGCTGCCTACTGGGTTCAGTATGGCTCGTGTATTCTGTCACGAAATGCAGAAGAACCCAAGTGCAGGCAACGGCGATGAAGGGGTTAACAGATATATTTATTACAAATAACAAGACAAAAGAAAAACCCACGAGGGGGTGTCAAACCAAGAACGAACTAAAATACAAAACTAGAACAAAAACTTCCCACGAGGGGGCCAAAAAACAGCAGGACGAAATAACAAAACTAAACACGACCAAACGTCAAAGTAAAATACAAGGAAGTTAAATAATAATCCAAAAGACAAGCAAGACAAGGCAGGACAAGATGAGAGACTCACAGAGTTGCAGTCTAGGGAGACGTAGCGCTAACACACCAAACACATACACAACACACGAGCACAAGACAAAGAAACATGAGGGTAAATATAGGAACACAAACGAGGGATAACGACATGGGGCAGGTGTGGGTAATCAAACACTTAGGGAAGGATAACGAGGAAACGAGATGGCGGGAACAGAGACGAGACACTGGAAAAACACATGAGAGGCATAAACATCTCATGGTCTTCCCACATAAAACCCAAGAACTCTGCCCCGATCCCACCACACGACTAGAATTTCATAAACAAGACGGTGGGACCGTGACAATATCCTCTTAATATCTTTATTTAGCGCCAAACGCGCTTCATTTGAACCCTTTCCGCTCCGCGAGCACTGCTTCTCCCTCCAAAGACACCAAGAGCAGGTAAATAAATGGACACTTTTTCTGTAACGCTTAAGTAAACAAAAATGTTTTTAGCTGTCAGTCAGTTTACTGTATAGGTTTGTGACAGATTATAAAACATAACGTCTTGTATCACAGCAAAGTCCCTGGTGTAAAAATGTACACCCTGGTGTATATATGAGTCCGTACCACAGGTGTACAAATGCACACTGAAACAGAGTCTTTCTGCTGTGAAATGTTCATTTATTCATGCAGTTAATGAATCAATTGAGTTCACTTTAGAAGTGATGATTGATCTTTAGTGATGACACCTGCTGTTCATGAAGTGTTTAGATACTGTTGGACTTTAAAGGCAGTCCTGCATGCTCAAAAATTTGAAAGAGACTTTTCTCCAAGTTATATAGAAGTTTTATTATCAGATGTAAAAAGGTAACAAAGCTTTGGGTTGTCAGACGATCTCCTCTCTCCACCACAAGCCAACAACCCAAATTATTCAAAAACACCCATATTTATTAAGTATGTGACGTCGCTCGCATCTTCTGACTCCTCCTCTGCCTTTTAAGGAGTGCTGCTCCGTTTCCACCAATCACCGTGAAGTCCTTTTTCTTAGTTCCTGCAAAATAACATCTCAAAACGTATATCCTGTGGTCAGTCGCCAGTCCTGAGGAATGTTCTCAAGAGACAGTTTCTTTTGGGGAGCGGTCTCCTAGAGACCGTTCTTGTGGCCGGACAACATACCAACATTCTTAACATTCTTTTAGTAAAAAGAAAACACTCAATCATCTAATGCTTTTAATTATGTAGCGTTGTTTCTTAATCCTATGATTCATTAAAACACATCACAACTCATGATTATACTTAAAACATATGCAGTGGATTGATTCATAACATTTCTTTTATGTGAAAAACACTCTTTGTGTGTGTGTGTGTGTGTGTTGATCTAGATAATTTATGGTTCCAACCCCCAACCCATCCTGTCTCACTTCGTCTGCCACAGTAACTATTTTACTGAGTAAAATAGCAAGCACATAACAAAAGAACACAGTTTAATGATTTAATGAAAGAAAACACTTATTGATTATATTGATAATTAAATCATACTTTTATCTGAAAAATATTCCTACAATACACAGCTGATGTAAATCAAACACAACAAATCTATGTGTAGAACTAATGTGGTCTCTTGATATCACGAAATATCAAGATGCTTAAACAACTTTAAACAGTGTTGCCATAGTCACTTATTAAAAGAAGTTTGAGTGTAAAAGATGTTGATGTAGAGTTAGAGTTTTAGCTGCAGTTTGAGTAAGTTTGAAATGTTTTAGATGTGACATCACCATTAGGGTGAGGAGGATTCTCTTTAGTGGGGTACTTGAACATTTTTTACATTTCTTATCCTGTTTCTTTTGCTTTTGCAGAATGAGTTAAACAGACACACTGCCTGTGGTTTGAAATGTTTGTTGTATGTCGAAAATGATGATGATATAATGAAATTTTCGTCTGTTTTAGTCAAGCTCGAGATGTTTGTCAATAGCGGTGTGTAAGATAAACAGATACTGCCTTTTGTTGGACTTTTGAGGCAGTCCTGCATGTTCAAAAATTTGCACAGAGACATTCTCCAAAATCGATTAGACGTTTATTATCAGATGTAAAAAGGAGTAACAAAGCTTTGGGTTGTCAGTAAATCTCCACTCTCTCACAAAAGCCAACAACCCAGATTATTCAAAAACACACATATTTATTCAGTATTTGACGTCGTTCTCATCTTCTGACTCCTCCTTTGTCTCTAGGGAGTATTGCTCCTTAGCAACCAATCACCGTGAACCACGTTTATTCTGACTCCATCTCCTTTTCACCAGTTTCTGTAAAACAACATCTTTTGCAACACATCTTTTGCACCCTGCGGTCAGTTGCTAGTTTCAGGAAGTGTCCCCTAGAGACAGTTTCATGTGGCAAGACAACATGTCAACATACTTTCAGAAAAAAACTCAATCCTCTAATGCTTTAATTATGCAGCGTTGTTTCTTAATCCTATGATTCAATAAAACACATCAAAACTCATGATTATACTTAAAACATATGCAGTGGATTAATTCATAACATTCTTTCTCTGTGTGACTCTTTGGGTGTGTGTGCTGACTTAGTTAGACTTGTCAAAACAAGCTGTTCTGTTTCTGCACATACACACAGAGCTTGTTCCTCTTTTGTGGTTTCACTCTGAGTAAAATAGCAAGCACATGATAAAAGCACACAGCTTAATGATTTAATGAAAGAAAACACTTATTGATTATATTGGTAATTAAATCATACTTCTAACTGAATAATATTTCCACAATTCCCTCTCTTGACCTCGTAAGAGGTCACACATCATCATCTCCTTCATCTTCTGCTAGATCACTTGATAACAAAGGCATACTGTATGGGGGTGGAGATTCTTTCTTTTCAATAGCTGTAACAATTAACCTATTGCACAGTGATCTAATACAGGGAATACAACAACATCCACAGGTAATCAATATAGCTAAGAAAACTCCTATTTGGTATAGTCAATTTCTATTACTTCACCCTTTGGGTTTTTCACTGGTAATGGTTTTGATGAGGTTGTTGTTTCATTTACTGGTTTTTCCTTCAGGGTAATTTTTACCAGACCTAATGGATCTTTTCCAGTCACATCCACTCCCACCAGTACATAAAATTGTCCCTCCGTGGTAGTCCAACACTGGTTTGGTACACCACTTGCTTTTGTTCTGTATACATCTTGTTTTAAGTCTACTATAGATAGGGTTATAGGATTTTGTGTGTGACTAAAATCTCTTTGTATCCTAAAGTGCCCTGCCACTTTCAATTCACCGTTCGTGGTCTTCTTTTCTGTGGTTCCATAAAAATCTGGATTAGTGGCTTGCCATACATGAGCCCAAGTGGGGCACCATCTTTGATTACCCGGCCATCCTAGCCCACACAGGTAAACATCATATCCTCGCCATGAACTATTCATCCCTTTGCATTGGATAACACTACACAAATCAAATGTATATGATGTGCTACTCCCTTTCGTGTATTCTATCTCTATTCCTCCATATCTCTTTAAGCACTCGTCCTGTGATGTTGTTGACCTTCTATGTCTAGTTTGTGGTGTGGTGCTATTACCTTCCTGACTTTTTTGTATTCCAAAAATTATCCCTACAATGGTTCCTGCAATTATCCCTAACACACACAACAACTTCCTATTTTCCCACAACTTCATCTTGTTGCTGTTGTATTCACCTTCTCTAGTACTGTCTTGTTATTAATAAAATTATTATATTTTAAATGTTTTTTTTTTATAATCAACACTTCCCACAACCTTAATACCTTAAAACTTGTAAGAAAACACTCTTAAAAAAAAAAAACATTAAACACATTGAAAAACAATGCTTGAAAAACATTCAAAATCACACAATAATGAAAACTTGATTATAAGGAATAAATGGTTATTTGTATGTCCACGTCCGTGAACACTTCACTCAGAATCTTTTGCACTTTCTTGAAGTCTAGTTTATCTAGACCACACCCCAGCCGGGGTACTGAGACTCTTTTTACTCTATTAGCCACACACCAACCTCTCATGTGTTTTAGGCTTTCTGTGAAACAGTCATATGTTGGTAAATCAGTACATTGTTCTTTAGTTATTAGGTGAAAAATAATTCTGCCATCTTCTTCTTTAGTTACTGCACATTCACCTGGTTGTTTGTTTTGATCAATTACTTTCCCTGTACCATATCGCCGTTTGAACTGTTTAGCTATACCTGCTCCGTAGGCACAGTCAGCACTTACACAATGGGCCAATGGTTCTGTGTGTGGGCTTGTGAAAATATCGCCTATTTTGTGTATAATTTGGAGCTGTTGGTGTTGTCCAGTGGCAATTTCAGTGTCTGTTTTACCGTCACTCTCTGTATCCTCCCTCTCTTGGACCTGAGTCCTCAGGTCCAAACCAGTGTCAGCAAGAGACCTAGAAGGGGGGTCACAAGCTACACAGGATGTTAAATGGAACCAAGTATCTCCCTTTCCTTGTAGTTGCACACAGTGTGAGGTGCGAGCTGTTACTCGATGGGGTTGTGACCACCGTAGTTCACTCCACTTTCTGCGGAAAGTCCTGATCCTTACCCAGTCAGCTGTGACTGGGGTGAGTGGTTCAGCTGGAACAGGGGTTACCTGATGGGAAAAGGTTTGAATCAGAGCGGTTAGTTTATCAAAATACACAGTATGTGACAATGGCTGCACGCTGTCCTCTCTTAACGCCGTGGTTGGGCCTGGAAATTGACGACCTGTAAGCAATTCAAAAGGTGTAAAGCCAGAGATCCTGTTAACAGAAGAACGAATAGACATGAGAGCAATGGGTAGGGCTGACAGCCAGTTTAATTTAGTCTGTGCACAGATTTTAGCCAATTTTAGTTTAATCGTCAGGTTAAGGCGTTCAACCTTACCTTTGCTGGCCGCATGGTAAACCGTACCATACGCATGTGTTAGGCCTAGAGCCTGTTCAACCACTTTGAGATGTTCATTTTTAAAATGGCTACCGTTATCTGATCTGATACGAAGTGGAAACCCATAGTGTGGTATGTATTGATTGATTAAGCACTTTATCACAGCCGTACTGTCCTCTCGGCCGACGGGATATGCTTCCGGCCAACCAGTGAAATAATCAACAATCACCAAAACATAGCGTTTGCCATGCACCCGTGCAATCATATCTGTGAAGTCAATCACAATTTCTTCCCCCGGACCAGATGTTAATGGAAAAGAACCTTTTTGAGGCTTGATACTGGGTTTTACATTATGTTCCTGACAGATACAACAACTTGTCACATGACCTGACACCATGGATTGCAAAAATGGATGCCACCAATATTCGAGAGCTCTCATCATTTGTTTGTCACTGACATGGCTTACCCCATGGGCTTGAGTCAAGATTGAACCGGTCAGAGAGACAGGCAATGCCGGACGTCCGTCTGGCGCTTGCCATAGACCATCACTAGCACAGATGCCTCCATGCTGTGACCAGACTGATTGTTCTTCAGGGGCAGATTTCTGTTGTTCTTTGACCAAATATTCTCGAGTGAAACGAGGCAAAAGATCACTACAGGCTCTATCTGATCTTACCACCTGCTGAGTTGCAACATAGCCAGCTTCAGTTTTGGCAGCTAGATCAGCTGCATTGTTTCCATCAGTGATAGGGGAATCATTTTTGGAATGTCCTGGACATTTAATAACTGCTACCTCTTTGGGTATCATCAGAGCCTCTAAAAGGTCCCTGGCTTCACATGCATGTGTAATTGGTCGACCTGTTGATGTGGTGAACCCACATCTCTGCCATATGGGCAATTCCACGTGGACAGCTGTTACAACATATGCTGAATCGGAATATATGTTCACACGGGTCTCACCAGCGTAGACAGGGCTCTTGTTCACTGCTATCATTCTGCTCTTGTGCTGACTGTTTTCCTTCCTAATTCCCTGCATCCTGTCACTAAATTAGCTTCCGCCTTGTTCCACACACTGCATAGGCTGCCTTCAGAGCTCCCATCCTCTGCTCTGAAACAACAACCATCTGTGAACAATGTCATAACTGGTGGTGGGGTTGTCAATGGCACCGCAGACAGATCTTCTCTTACTTTGGATGCTCTCTCGGTGATGGGTGCACAATCGTGTGGCTGTCCATCTCCCATCAGATCAGCCATATTAATGCCCTCATGTGTGTATGTGAGATTGGGGCTGGTCAAAATCTTAGCTATTCTTCTCTGTCTCAGTGGTGAAAACGTGAATGATGCTGAATTTACGAATGACATGATGGAGTGTGTGGTGAGTATTGTCAATGGGTGGCCCATTACAATGTGTGATGTTTTGTGCACAACTTTAGCTAAACCCGCTGCAAATCGAGAACAAATTGGTTGTCTTTGCTCTACACAGTCTAACAACACACTCGCATACATCAACACTTTTCTCCTGCCTTGGTCTTTCTGAAACAGGACACCATGTGCGCTGGAGCCAGATTCTGAGGCATCCAGGAAGAAAGGTAACTCATAGTTGGCACAGTTCAGGTGTACAGCATGAGCTAGCTGTGTCTTTAGGTCAATGAACGTCCGTTCAGCCTCTTGTGTCCACTGAAGTTCTGCTTTCAGATTTTTCATGCCATGCTCTTTAATCAACTGCCTGAGTGGTGTAGTCAGTGAAACATACATAGGGATATAGTGCCTACTGAATCCTGTGAGGCCTAAAAATGACAACATGTCTTTCACTGTGGTTGGCTTAGGATGGCTGAGTATACCCTGTCTTTGTGTCCCTGTCAAAGTTGATCCCTGTGCCGTGATCAGTCGACCTAAAAATGTAACACAAGGTCTGCACACCTGCAGTTTGTCCTTGCTTACCTTGAAACCAGACCTGTGCAACTGAAGCAACACAACTCTGGTAGCCTCCAAGCACGCCTTTTCAGTTGTGGCTGCCAAGAGTAGGTCGTCAACATACATGATCATGACACAGTTCTCAGGTAAGCTACAGTCCTGTAGCTGTTGTTTTAAAACATGATTAAAAATTCCTGGTGACAAAATAAACCCTTGTGGTAGTCTGTTGTAAGAATACTGGCATCCCCTGTATGTAAAAGCCAAACATGCTTTGCAATCCTCTGCGATTGGAATACAGAAGAAAGCATTAGCCAAATCAATACACGTGAACCATTGGTGCATTGGGGTCAATATAGACAGTGCAATATATGGGTTTGGTACAGTCATGGTGGGTGTCACCACAACAGAGTTAATGTTGCGTAAATCATGCACCAACCTGTACTTGTTGGTGCCTGGTTTAGGCACTGGAAAAATTGGTGTGTTCCAATTGGACCTATAAGGGGTTATCACTCCCTTTTCAATCAGTCCGGAAACAGTGGTGGCTACACCTTCTTCTGCTTCTGGTTTGTTGCGGTACTGAGGGACCCAAATGGCTTTGTTGGTGTTTAACTTAAAGCTAACTGGTGGTATGTTGCAAAATCCTACATCAGTTGGTCCCTGGGACCATAAATTATCTGGCAATGTGTCAATCATATTTTCTGCTCCGTCAGCGTCTGTTCTTTCCCTACCGTGGCATCTGGAGATCTGTTTGTGTGTCAACACCCCTGTGTCTTCTGTTTGGTCTTGCACCCAATATGCTTTTTGTGTATCTGAATATAGGATACCCCACATCTCTGTGGGCTTCCAATCATTAGCTGCTAACAGTCTCTTAGTCATGTTGCCTAGCTCCCTAGCCTCATGGTTTGGATGCAATGCTAAGGAGATATGTGGTGCTGTTGTATCTGACATTTCATACCATTTCATCTGCTCTTCTGTCAATAGAACTGGTGCCACTACTCCTTCTTTTCCTACCATAAGACCAGATCCCCTTAACACCCATTTGCTGTCCTCTATTTCCTGGAACAGATCTTGGTATTGTGTGGTGTCATTCCTGTCATAAAATAACGTGCAATGTAATGGGTCGATGGGTGGTAGAAATATGTCAATGTTTGTGATCCACTGACGATGTTCGTTATACCTTGACACAACACTGTTGGGGGCTACACTCAAATCTAGCTCCACCCAATATATGTCAGCATCTTCTAGCTCACCACATGATGTTAACATCCACTGACTGTCTGTGGTGTGACCTGAAAGAGAACAATTTGTTTCTGATCCATCTGGAAATTTCACTATCACTCCCTCAGCTGAACATAGAATACTAGCTCCTAATTTAATTAATAAATCTCTGCCTAGGAGGGGGATGGGAGCATTGCAAGAGTACAGGAACGAGTGCGATAATGTCTGATTGGCGACTTTCACTCTCAACAATTTGGTCATAGGCCATTTTTCCACCCCACCAGAGAACCCCATTACTCCCACTGTGCGATTTGTCAGATCACTATTATCAATTGTGCCCTTAGTTACAGTAGAGTATGTGGCCCCAGTGTCCACCAGAGCCTGTAGTGGTCGATCACTCACCACTATCTCCATGAGAGGTTCGGCCATTCCTCTCACGGTGGTTCTCTGTGGGCCCCTTCAACATTCCTCCGCCCCACCCTCCGGGCCCCATGTTGGGTGCATAGGCGCCTGTAGGTTGGAGGGTGACGGGAAGTGTTGCCCCGGGTTGTTTGGGGTCTGTGGTCCCCTGCCCTGACCACCGGCGCCACCTCTTCGGGGACCCCATCCCCCCGCAGGTGGACCGTTGTATTGGCCTTGAGTCTGTGACTCGTTTTGTGGACAATTTCTTGCCCAATGTCCATTTTCGCCGCACACGAAACACTGCGTCCTACTCTGCCCCCCTCTCCCTCGTCCTCCCTGTCTGCCTCTATTACTTTTCCATGGGGTGCCCTGCCTATGATTAGTTCCCTGGCCCCATGGTGGGGTCATGTGCTGTTGTACTTGTGGTGGTCCCCCAAAGGGTGAACCACTGTATTGGGGCCCTTCATATGGATCTCTGGGGTGGTCATGTTGTGGCATTTGTTTAGCTTTTTTAAGTGCGCCTTCTCCCTTGGCCTTTTCTAATTGTAGTTTTAACAGTTGTGTCTTAACTCTTTCAAGTTCCTCTTCTTCCTTCGTGGCCCTTTCGACTGCTCTGTCTGTGTGGTGTACTAGATGTCTTTCCCATACCTCGTTACTCGCCACTGGGATATCTGGGTTATTCTCCATTGCTTGTTTTACTCCATTTGGAGCTCCTGTCATTACTGCTGTTCTAAATATGTCTCGTGTCACGGGGTTATTTAAACTGTTTTCCTCCACCATTTGTTCCCACTCAGCGGCACAACAGAAATAATAAGCTGCTCCAGTCTCGCCTGGTTTAATGCGGAATTTTATATTCTGGTACACTGTTGGTGGCACGGGGTACAACCGTCGGAGTGTTCTACCTATGTTGGTACTGACCCTAGCAAATGGTGTTTCATTCGCAGCCATAGTGGTTTGAGCATCGAGCTCCAAATTTTGCATTTGTGAGGCTGTCAGTATTTGGCCCAACAGGCATCTCAAATCATCCAAGGCCAAATCAGTGCCGTGACTAAGTGCTGTTAGTTTACTCAGCCATCTGCTGCCTCCTGATGTAATGGGTGGCAGTTTACTTACTATTGCTGTCATATCACTATGTGACCAGGGCTGGTACTGAAGATTCCCGCCTGGCCTGTGCATCAATGGTGCCTGTATCTGAGGTGCCATTATTTGATTACCTGGACCATATAAAACAAGCTCCCTTTCCCATGGACCCGATTTGCTTCTCAATCTGTTTACTATTGGCCCATCGACAGTCATGTCCCCTGTAATCTGCACTTTTATTGGATCTGGTGTTGTTTGGGTCCTTAACTGCGTTCTAGGAGTTGATGCTTTCCTTGGCTTTTCTAGCATAATATCATTCTCGCTATCCTCATTATCACCTTCATTGTCACTTTCATTGTCACTCTTCTCAGACCTTTCCTGCTTATGCATTGTTTCCTCTACCCGGTCCATAACTTGTCGAGCTTTACTTAATGTATCTTCCACACCCTTGTCCACTGCAGTTTTTAATTCATCAAATTCCTTGCGTATCCTGTCTATTTCACCAGTCATTTCTCCTACTTCAACATCCATTTCTCCTCCATTAATTGTCATCACTACCTGCTGTTTGGGCGGCTCATATGGTGGGGGATGGTTCAAAATTGGGTATAATGAAGTTGGGTTGGGCTTTTCTGGGGGCGGAGCAGAGGGGGTAGTCTGAGTGCTTCCTGCATTCTCTTCCTTTCTCTCTCTGGCCTTTGAGCTGTCTACTTCCCCTTTTCTCTCAGCTCCCTGTGTCTTCTGCGAGCTGAGTGCAGTGGTTGTCAATGCCACTCTAGTCCACATTCTTAGTCGTTTCCTAAGGTTATTTTCTTCACTGCCATGTTTCCCTGCATTATACCACTTTACTTTATCTTTTTCTTCTACATGTCTACGCAACTTACAGTGTGCTTTCTTCTCCATTTCTCTAATTTTCGGTGCTAACGGAGTCATCACCTTTTCTGCACTTTCTCATCCACATTCATCACATAATGTTACCCAACACTTATCAATTTCTTTCTGTCTTTGCTTTCTATCTCTTGGTTCTGTCTGTGCTAATAACATATCTGTAACATTTTGCCACTGCACCAACACTGGCGGACACCCGTATTCATCACACTCCTTCTGAAATTCGGCCATTTTACTCACAATTCCTATTCACAGTTTGCAAAAATTATACAGTATCTATTTTCCACACAGTTAAGTCACTTTTCACATTAATTTTCACATCAACAATTGCATTCGCTTTAAAAACATTCAAACATATAACAGACAATTTTGGAATATTCCTTTATGAGTTCGCCGACTCAAAGGGATTTATTTCACCCTGGCCTTTTTCGTCCCAGACGCGATTACCACAACGCAATTTATGAGTTCCAAACTCAAATATTTTATTACCCTGGCCTTTTTCGTCCCAGACGCGATTACCACAACGCAATTTATGAGTTCCAAACTCAAATATTTTATTACCCTGGCCTTTTTCGTCCCAGACGCGATTACCACAACGCACAAAATATTGAGACCCAGTCTCTAAATTCTTAACTTCTTATACTATTTCTTTTTAAATCTGATTTCTCAAACTTCCTTTATAGTTTTTTTTTTTACTTTTACTTATTCGGAATGTTCATCAAATTCAACACAACAATTTAGGTATGTTCAATAGCAGAACTTTGATTAAACAGGCTTCTGCTTACCTTTTTTTTTTATCTTTCACGGTCGCGACCTGTGTGTTGAACCTGAATCCGTTCCGTTTTTCCCAAAGAAAATGGCAAACGAAATGCCCTCGTCTCTCGTCAAATCACGTCACGGGTCACCAATTGTTGGACTTTTGAGGCAGTCCTGCATGTTCAAAAATTTGCACAGAGACGTTCTCCAAAATCGATTAGAAGTTTATTATCAGATGTAAAAAGGAGTAACAAAGCTTTGGGTTGTCAGTAAATCTCCACTCTCTCACAAAAGCCAACAACCCAGATTATTCAAAAACACACATATTTATTCAGTATTTGACGTCGTTCTCATCTTCTGACTCCTCCTTTGTCTCTAGGGAGTATTGCTCCTTAGCAACCAATCACCGTGAACCACGTTTATTCTGACTCCATCTCCTTTTCACCAGTTTCTGTAAAACAACATCTTTTGCAACACATCTTTTGCACCCTGCGGTCAGTTGCTAGTTTCAGGAAGTGTCCCCTAGAGACAGTTTCATGTGGCAAGACAACATGTCAACATACTTTCAGAAAAAAACTCAATCCTCTAATGCTTTAATTATGCAGCGTTGTTTCTTAATCCTATGATTCAATAAAACACATCAAAACTCATGATTATACTTAAAACATATGCAGTGGATTAATTCATAACATTCTTTCTCTGTGTGACTCTTTGGGTGTGTGTGCTGACTTAGTTAGACTTGTCAAAACAAGCTGTTCTGTTTCTGCACATACACACAAAGCTTGTTCCTCTTTTGTGGTTTCACTCTACACGTACACACAGAGCTTGTTCCTCTTTTGTGGTTTCACTCTGAGTAAAATAGCAAGCACATGATAAAAGCACACAGCTTAATGATTTAATGAAAGAAAACACTTATTGATTATATTGGTAATTAAATCATACTTCTAACTGAATAATATTTCCACACTTTGTCAACAATTGTAAATAAGATGTTTTAAACTGTTACACACAGACATCAAAACTCAGCATACAAATCTCAATAACGGTTACAATCAATAAAACGTAAATGCTGCAGTGCATGCTGGTTAATAGAATAGCATCAAACTTAACAATGACTCCCAGCATGCATTTGGTTATTTTTACCACCACTGTTGAGTTTTGTAGGATGAGTGTTGAAGTCTTGGCATGTGTGAGAAATGTTTTATGAACCTCTGATCAAATCTTTATAATTGCATTTTACCACTCTTGCTGCACTTTATTATATCAAACAACACTATTTTTAATTTGTCTCGTATCTAGTTGTTTATTCATATTAGTTCATTGATCAATGTTAACAAATACAACTGTTAATATTTTAAATTGATTAAAATATTGATTAAATATTTAAATATTATTAAATCCGTTGAAATGAACCATTACGATGAATAAATGCTGTAGAAGTACCATTATTAGTTCATGTTAGCTAACTAATGTTTAGAAATGGAACCTAGTTGTAAAGCGTTATCATTAATGTTGGCCTGTCACAAAATAAATCATAAAGCATTATTAAGGCTATTGTTATCATTCACATACGCTACCTGTAAATTTTAAAGTTCTTTAAACGGGTCGGGATGTCTGTTGGTGAAATGCTTTGCCAAGCTGATCATTCGTCTGCACTTTGCCGCATTTAACTCGGCTATAATGCCCCTTTGCGCATCTGCTTCACTGACAAGTCGTGAACAGACAGAAAAGGCACTTATGTTTGCCGCCATGACTTTCATTTCGTCGTCAAAAGTTGTAGGCGTCCACTGACTGAAGAGAGCGCTGAGAGCATATGAGCGCGCACATACGGCTGCCGCAAATGGACGCATTTCAGGATGTGTTTTCTCTGAAACGCGCGCGTCATTAAAGTACCGGTACCAAATAAATGAGAAATTGGTATCGTTTTAACAGAAGGGTATTGCGGTACTTTTCTAGTACCGGTGTATCGTGCAACACTAGTCTGTGTGCGCTTCGGGTCGGAACTCGATACAGAGAGCAGAGGAGAATTGTAAAGGCACGACCACGTAGAATAGTTACATGTAGCGATATTTTTGCACAGCCCTATCTCTTAAGTGGAAAAGTGCAGCCCGGTTCCCAGTTGGGCTCCGGCACCAGCCCCGGTGGAAAAGCGGTATCAGTGTGGTGTGAAAAGAATGCTACAATGTATCATTTTTTTGCCATTGGTCCGGATCAAATGAACCGGACTGAAGGTGAGAAAGCGTCCTTAAAGTCACCATGAAATCAAACAGGAAAATTCAAAGTGTTTTACACAGTGTTACAGTCAGTGATTATTATAAATGATTTCATTTATCCATGAACACCACTATTTTTCAAAATTCATTTGCACTTGTAATCTTTAATCAAAAACATTAAGCTTCTCTCCCCCTCTCACCAACAACTCTTCACCACATGACGTCAGCAACAACAAAAAGAGCTAGGACTATACTGACTGTCCAATGGCCTGGCATTTTTAGCCCTCCCCTCCAGGCCCAATTTACAACAAACCAATCAAAACGGGAAAGGCAAAATAAAGCCCCGCCCTACACTTTTTCAAATTTCAGAAGCCGTTTCACTCGGATATACTTCGCGATACGGAAAAGAAGTCAATCGCAACTTCCGTTACATGGTGACTTTAAATCCTATTGGAATAATGCCCAAAACACACTACAAAAAATAATTTTGTAATGGTATTAATGGAAAAAGCTAATGGTTCATAATAGTATTTTAATGGAAACCATTAGAATTTCTGTAATGGTTTTTATTGGATTTCTATTGTTTTTCTCAGCACAGATAAAACGGGTTTGGTCACGTGATCATAAATCGTTTCATAGAATGACCAAAAACACCATAAAACAAAGTAAATGATGTTAATAATCTAGTGTAATAACAAACACCCTTTCATCATGTATTTATTTCAGATGTGATTCTCGTGATAATCCTCGAGCTCGTCTGGATATTCAACATCTCATCGGTTTTAAATAAGCGTTAAGATCGATTAACACGACATCAAGTGAAATAAAAACATTTTACAACAAAAAACAACAGATATAAAGACATTATATCAGAAGCTGAAGTGAATTTTATCGTTTAGTTCTTACCGTGTATTTTGTGTTTGTTTGACGACAGTCTGAGACTATGAAATGGCGAGTTGTTATGGATGTTTTTGCTTTCGATTTTGAACTGATTTTCTTCTTGTTTGATGGCCGTTCACTCCTCAGGACTATTACCGCCACCTACTGTATAGTTTACTTCCATGGGTGATGGATCCGTATGTGGGTTTCTCTCACCCCCACTTCATCCTACTGTTATACCAGTCAGTTCTGTAGAGTATACAGACAATCTGTCTTAATTAAATCTTAAATTTATTTTTCTCTTAAATCTAGGAATGTACACTCCTGTAGGTCTACCTACTTTTTGTTCGATTGGATCTTTAGATCCGTCTGTATAAATCTTTATAAAATAATAAAAACTTCCTCTCATAAAAGCATTGTTTTCATACAGTGCTTTATCCTTCTTCTGCTTTATCCCGGGCCTCCAACAATCTCATTTCAACATCCGGTTCAGGAATATTCCACTGATACACCTTTTAATGGCATATTAGGGCAAATTGCTTCATTCTCTAAAACACATTGTTCATATTTCCATAAACTATTAAAATAGTTCCAAAACTATTTCCTCCATTCTTTTTATATTCTCAACACTCGTTTAAAATTGAGCGTGTACGATTATTCTCATCACTACCCTGTAAATTAACCCAAAACATCACAGGAAGCTTCTCTCTTCTTAAATCTGATGTCATCTCTCCCATTTCAACCCTGATGGCATGTAAAGGAGTTGATCTTATTGCTCCACAGCAGATATTTGTTTTCAATTGTCTTAAAGCGGCCCTAACACACACGGTTTCTGCCAATCTCATATTAATCTTGAGTACCTATACAGTAGTATTGCATACTTCGTATCTTCGAAGAGTATTTAGTTTGATCACATTTTTAAAAGATAGATACAGCTGTACGATTATTTCCGAAAGCATATGGCGCGAGCGGGGGGGAGGGGTAGGCTGAACTAAAGCACATTGCCAACAAAACACAGACATCAGTTTCACTCACCGCATGCGGTTCATGTCCGGCATCTTAGCGCTGGGACGGCTCCATGTATCAGTTTCAAACCATCTCCAAATCCAGCGGTATATCCACCGTTTGTATAACATTCATCACCCAAATGCAGTGAACAAACAAACACCTGAACTTCACGTAAGAGAAGAGTTTGTGTGTTGGTTGTGAAAGCTTGTAACTTCTACTTGTAATATTAAGACTTATAAAAGTGTTTGTGTTTGAATTATGCACTCTCTCTCTCTCTCTCTCTCTCTCTCTCTCTCTCTCTCTCTCTCTCTCTCTCTCTCTCTCTCTCTCTCTCCTGCACACAAGTGAAAGTGACGTCTGCTCCTTCTCCTGCTCTCCTTGCTGCCGCGTGCTTTTCCGGGAGAATTGTCCAATAAGGGACTAAGAAAAATTGATCACAGTCAAATGACTCTACATCTCAAAAAGACAGAAAATAACATTAACACAGAGCCCAGTGAGCTGAACAATATCAGAAAACCACACAGATGGACTGAAAACAGCGCAGAAGAATATCAGAAAGCACTTAACAGTCAAAAAATACAAATGCTGTTAGATAACTTTCTAAATAACACCTATGATCACACTAAAGAAGGTGTCAATATTGCCCTAAAATATATACATTTCATATTTGAAAAATCAGCAAAACAATCTAAATTAAAAACAAAAACGGGGAAAAATCTGATATTCAAAAATGACAAAAACTGGTTCAATCATGACTGTCAAACCTTTCGCAAAAGACTGAGAACACTGTCAAACCAGCAACACAGACATCCAAATAATGCAGAGATTCGACTTCTTTACTGTGAAACATGAAAACAATACAAACATACACTCAGAACCAAAAAAGCCCTATACACCCAAAAACAACTGACAATAATCCAGAAGTCAGTCAATACAAATCAATTCTGGGATAATTGGAAAAATATGAAAAAACTGATCATGAAGAATTGGCAATTAAAAATGGAGAAATATGAGAAAGTAATTTCCAAACATTGTTTAATAAAGTACAGACAGACACAAACCGTGAGCAAAATCAAACAATCAAACAATTATAAAAACTAGAATTAGCAATCAAAGATAATCAAAACCCATTAGACTTCCCAATAACTGAAAAAGAACTTGAAAGCAAAATCAAAAACCTTAAAGCAAAAAAGCATCTGGACCTGATGGGATTTTAAACGAAATGATAAAACATACAAACAGTCAATTCCATCGGGCCATTTTAAATTGATTTAATGTGATTATGAGTGTAGGTCACTTCCCTGACATGTGGAATCAAGGCTTGATAACACCAATCTTTACAAACGGAGATACATTTGAGCCGAACAACTATAGAGGCATCTGTGTGAGTAGTAACCTGGGAAAACTATTCTGTAGTTTAATAAACGCTCGACTTTAGACTTCATCACCACCTGAGCAGAAGTCAGAGAGGATTTTTACCAAATCACCGCACAACTGATCATATTTACACGTTTCATACTCTAATTTAAAAACACGTTAACCAAGATAAAGGTCAAATATATGCATGCTTTATAGACTTAAAAAAGCTTTTGACTCAATTTGGCACCAAGGACTGTTTTACAAGCTTATTGAACGTGGCATAGGTGGTAAAACCTGTGACCTTCTTAAATCAATGTACACCGAGAGTAAATGCGGCATAAAAATCAGCACAAAACGTTCTAGATATCTTTCTCAGGAGCGTGGAGTCAGACAGGGATGTGGTTTAAGTCCAACTTTGTTTCATATTTACATCAATGACCTGGCAACCATCCTAGAGCGATCTGAAGCCCCCGGACTCACTGTCTTCTGTGTGCAGATGATCTGCTTCTGTTGACAGCTTACGACAGATCCTGGACCTGCTAGAACAATACTGTCAGACCTCAGTAAAACTCCAATGATCACCTTTCAGAGAAGATCCAGATCCCAACTATCACAACACACATTTACATTAGACACAAACCCCATAACACACACATCACACTACATGACCTGGGTTTAAAATACTTGAATCCTGCAGTAAATGAACTGAGAGATAAAGCACGCAGGGCCTTCAGCCATCAAACGTCAATGTCCTGTAGAAATCCCTGTTAGAATTTGGCTGAAAATATTAGAATCAGTGATTGAAGCGATCGCTCTATATGGCAGTGAAGTGTGGGCTCCGCTGACAAATCCAAATCAAGATTTTACTAAATGGGAAAAACATCCAATTGAGAGCCTGCATACAGAAGTGTGTAAAGATCTCTCACAAGTGCAGCGGCACACAGCAAACAACTCATGCAGCGCAGAATGAGGCAAATATCCACCGATCAGAAAGAGAGAAAAAACCCTGACTCATATCATTCTAAAGCCCTGACACACCACCAGGTGAGCAAAGAAATGAATCCTCTCTGTCAGCTGGTCCAGAGCTTCAGTCCTGATGTTTCAGTCCTAACATCTACTGATGCTCTCAACCACAACAATACTGACAAAATCACACTCAACACAATCACAACACAAATGAAACAAAACTATATCACTCACTGGGAAACCCAAACAAACAACAGGACACAGGACCAGAGACTGTGTCCACACTGTCATCTCAACACAACTCCACTTCCTAACAGAATGCACAAAATACACGGACATACCGACAATGTTTGATGGAAAAATCAAGTCCCCCCAAAAATCATACACCAGACGTCTGAAAGTGTGTCAGACGACGAGAAAGTGGCGCGTCTGTTAGGAGAACACAAGGACTGCTGTGTGTTAGCTGTCTGTCACAACACAAGAGAAAACAACCAATCTGCCCTGACCTGATGTGTCCAATATATCTTCATAACATTATATTATTATAGCCCTTTATTCTGCTACTTACATCTATATTTTGATTTTGTAAATCTTGTCTAAACTATACTCCATTTCTCATATATTTACATACAGTACAGTATATTGCTGTTTAAACTATACTCTTTTTAAAATAGGTAAGCATGAATCGGGAAAGTGTGACAAATGTGGAGAATTAGAAACAGTGAGGCATATACTTAATGAGTGTTCTGCATATGAAAGGGAGAGATTCCAATTAATACAAGAATTAGGATGGTTGGGAGTGGATAATATTTCTTTAAAAGTATTGTTAGGAAACGGGTCAAGGCAATCAAGAGTACATGAAATATTATTTAAATGCCTTAAAAACACAGGAACAATAGATAGAATATAGGAATTAAAATACCTTTTATTTATTTATTTTTTAATTTCTTCGTTCCAAATCGAAGTACTCCACTCCAGATCAGTAGGTGGCGGTAATGCACATTTTCGAGGGTTTGCCAAACCGCCATAAACACCAGAAGAAGAAGAAGCTCCCTGTTGCTAATTTGACCAGAACACAACTCGGAATACAAAATACTGATGCGATGCCACATTGTGCTGCTATTGGGTGTAATTTTCAGTCGAAGGGCAACAAGACAACCGACGTAAGCCTTCACAGCTTTCCCAGCGACAAGAAAAGGAGAAAACAATGGGAACATAAATGTGGACGACGAGAACTTCCCAAAGACCCGCGTCTCTGTTCTCGCCACTTTAGCCCTGATGACTTTGAGGCTTTTAGTAGACCACAGGTAATGAAAGAGCTTACAGGTGGCCGTGGTTATAAGCGTAGGCTCAAACCGAATGCTGTACCATCTATTTTTCCCCACAAGGAGTGTAAACGCCCCAGGTTAACGAGTGAAACCCGCGCCGAGAAACGACAGAGACAAGAAATGCTAGATGCTATGCTGCTAGGATGTAAACATGATGCCGCCGAAGCAGAAAGTTCGAGATTTTTCGAGGAGGCACCGCACGATCCGTCAGTCTCACTGCTGTCAGTCAGTGCACAGTGTTCTTCAGTTATGATTGACGCAACAACGCAGACGGATGTCAACAAGTCTGACGCAGCGGTACAGTGTCAGTGGATGTGTGAGAGTCGGTAAACACCGACCACATTTATGCTGCTGAAGCGGGTTAGGGAGGTGAACTAGTAAATCGGGATGTTCAGTCCCAGGATCTGGTCCTTTCAGATAATGAATTTAGTGAGGCAAGTCAGCCACGAGATATACAGTCTGATTCGGAATATAATGTACATTTATCAGACCCTTCTCAAAGCACCCTGGAATCCCAAACTTCAAATGACAGCCATAAAGACAGGTTGTTTGTTGTTTTCGACGAACAGTTAAGAAAATTAAGTGTGGCCACGGATCATATGAGGGAGGTGGGAAATGAAGCACCACAGAGCTGACCCTGCTGAAAAAACAGCATGTGCTGAGTTAGGTATGTTTTGATGCTGGTTTAAACTGGTCACATGCTGGTTTAAGATGGTCATTTGCTGGTTTAAACTGGTCATATGCTGGTTTAAGATGGTCATGTGCTGGTTAAAACTGGCCCTGAGCTGGTTTAAGCTGGTGAGGAACCACCACATGACTAGCTTAAACCATCACATGACCAGTTATAAACCAGCATCAAAACATACCTAACCCAGCATATGCTGTTTTTTTCAACAGGGTTTACATGTGCTAATGGCTGCAGTTACAGATGGCAGTTTGACCTACTCACAGCGGTACCAGGGGTGTTGGAAACCTGCTATTGGCAGCGACTGTGTTTTTCAGTGGCATTCATTTTGCTAAATTTGAATGGTTCTGTAAGAATATGAACTTCAAAACAATAAGCGAAGACACATACATAACACTTATGAAGTATGTGTTCCCAGTTATTGAGAAGACATGGGCCAAATAACAGAATGCAGTGTTGTTGAGCAGTATCAAGTCAAGAGAAAAAGAAGTTGTCCTGTGTGGAGATGGCCGGTGTGACTCTCCCGGACATTGTGCCAAATACTGCACCTACAGCTTTATAGACGTGGAGAGTCAAAACATTGCAGCCAAACCGAAGTTCAAAATCTCCTGGAGCAAAGTTCACAAGACATTCAGAGCAAGACTGGTGGCTGTTAAAAAGAACTATGGCTACATGACACCAATGGTGGCAGATGTTCTCTCCTCGGTGACGAATTTAACGCAGAGCATGGACAACACAGAACGCGCATCATGGCACCACAAGAAAGATTATCCAGATCGCAGATCATATTTCAGACACAGACATTTTCACGTTTCAAGTAGCTGCCTCTTTACAAACACATTGTATACACACCAGCATTCTTCTCTTGTAGTTGAGTCATGTGAACTAGACATCTCTGTAACAACGTTATTGCATCTGTATGATTGAGAATCTCCACAAAGCAGCATTTTAGATATCCACAAACTTTGTAATGCTTTGTAACTTTGCAAACTTTGTATGCTTTGTAAACCTGAGCAATACAAGATCTTAAAAATCACCAGTTTCTCCATGCCTGGTCTATTTCTGTATAATCAATATCTACATCTTCGAATCCTGCATGGATTCCATCTGGTTGAGGGTGTTTCTTATTTTGTTAACTGCACATGATGGAATGACTGCGGATTCTTCTGCCCAGCCTGCCATTCATCCACCACGTGACCTGATGATATGAAGCATATCTGTAAGACCTATAAACAGAAGTTTTGGAACATTTATCAGGTATTAACGAGTTATATTGCCTTAACCTGACAAATTACTGAAGCCTGTAGTCAAATTACTCCTGTTCAATTTGAATATATTAAAAGAATACAAATTGAGCTTGATTGTTTACAAAGGTAAGCTTAATATACACATCCCTCTGTTCTCCACTGTTTAAAATTAATTTACTCCTTACTCAAAAGGGAAAGTACACAATATAATCACCTAAAGCCAAGTTCACATTACACAACTTTAAACGTCAGCCGGTCGCTGAGCTGTTCAGACTACATGACTTGCTCTCTGTGAAATCTGGAGTCTTTAAGTTGTTAATGTGTTCACACTACGCAAATGATCTGTAACAGGAGGTGACACACTACACGAGCTGTGAACAGATCTGTCACCGAGCGACTCAGTCCGGTACCCAAACCATGTTTTGTCACGAAAAAAACGTGAGAAGTGGAACGAAAAAATGACACGAAAAACATGCGACACGGGAATTGTTTTTGTGAAAATGGACGTCGGAAAGAAATTTTCGCTTTAAGCTGTGTGCTTGATGATCTGTTCGGAAAAACCTAGAAAAAGTCTAAAACAAAGGATATGGGTGAAATAATGGTATGGTCTACTCTACGTAAAATAACATTTTCCTTTTAACAGTGCAAAATACATAGAAAAACTGCGAAATATTGGGTCGGAGACTCCGTATATCAGGCCTGGTTCTTGCCAGATGAAGAAGGGTGAGCTGGCATATATCTTTGATGTTTGATTTCACGATCCTCGAGGCCATCTGGATCTTCAACATCTTTTTAATAAGGCGTTAAACATTGCCCATATAAAGTGCACAGCATAAATACAGATTAAAAAATCTATTGCGCTTTTAAATTAAAGATTGCTTGTTGTTGCCTGCGTGAGTTTTCACATGTCCTTAAATAACTTAATGTCTCACTGTGGAGATGATAAATAACGGAAGACTTTTCTTTAATCATAAACCATTGACATCAGATGAGAAATGTAAAGGTTATCGTGTTTTTATTCAGAATAACCGCAGTTCCCCGTTCACTTGTGTGTGTTCAAACAGCAGTGTTGCCCTGCCAAATATGGCGGACTCGTCGACTTATCGCCATATTTGAAAGTTATGGCTAGAAGGGATACAGTTACATCCACTGGGCATGCGCACTTCAATACCGCATCATTTTTGTCACGTTGACAACAGTTATTAAATTTTTTTATTATTGTAAGTTTAGGGTTGGGGTGTAGGCGGTAGCTAATGTAATGTATTGTAATTTTGGGGAGATTTTGCATCACTTCCGGTCGTAGCTGTATCCCCTTCAGCCACAACGGTCTTGAGTTCGACACGCATGCGCAGTTTTGAGGCTTTCCGTTGGTTGCCTTGGTAACAGACGTCATGAGTTCATCACGCATGCACAGTTCATAGGCGTCAGCTGGTTGTTATAGTAACAGGCGTCAGCAGTTTAGCCGCAGTGTGCGCAATGGTGCTAATGGTTAATAATGACACATAAAAGCGTCCACTGAACTCAAACAGGTAAGTGACAAATGAAACTCACTGTTAGTTAACACACTGACTTGAATTATATCTGATATATGTGACATTTAAACCTGTACTTTTATATCCGAGGCTAGACTGGTTAGCTGAGCTGCTAAAGTCACTGCACAACTAACGTTCTCTGTCAATAATAGTTCTTATTTGTCTCTTCCTGCTGTTGCCCTTTTCCTTTATTTGTCTGGTTGTAAACGGTTCAGCTGCAACACAAATGATGATTCGCGGCAGTAATGTTGAAATTAATTCACAGCTCAGGTGACGTCATGAGATTGGAGATGAACACATTGAGCTGACACGCACACAGTGAGAGATGCCAGCAGTCCGAGCACAGAAAGACCAGTCCGAGTCTTCATCTGAAGAAGATGAGCTGGAGTAAGTGAGAAGAACAGACATCACATCTGATCTGTGATCAGCAGTGACAGGACATCACACACAGTCTACACAGGCTTCATCTTGACCAAATATAAACACGTCTGTTCTGAAACAGTTGGTTGTACTGTAGGTCTGTGGGATCTGATCTTGGCCGAAGAGCTCGGTTCAGTGTTCTTGTCATGTTTTAGACACAATATTTAGTCCGTCACTTCTCTCACAAACGTTCGTATTATTTCTGTCTGTTGTGTGTGATTGTCAAACCTGCATGTGTAGCCGTCCTCAGACACTCTTCTTTAGATCACGTGTGTCTGTGTGTAATATGTCAGTGTGGTGGTGTTGTGATAGGTCACATCCGTGTATCGGCTGGAGTGGCGTCAGCAGACGGATTCCTGTGCTGCTGTTCTGTGCCGAAGCCATCGTGACCAAAGATGTGAACATCTGCTCTGTCGGAGGTACACACACACACACACACGCACACACACACACACACGCACGCACGCACACACACTTCTTTCATCATGCGTGTTTGTGACAGAATCACCTTCAGTTCACGCTGTACATGACTTTTTTTTAACATCAGAGCTCAGATTATAACCCTGTATCACCTGCTGCCTTTACATTCAATTCTGACCAGCAATCCAAACTCAGTTTGGATCAAATAATGAATTAAAAGTGCTTGCACAATGCACAGTATAAAGAAATCATAATAATATTATTCGCTGGACATTTTATCCAGTTGCTCTGACCAGTAAGATATCATTTATTTGGATAAATTACAGAAAGTAAAGTGTCTGGAAATGTTTATTCTCTGTAGAGGAATATAAGATGGCCTTTAAGATTGTGCGTACGGAGAGCCGTCTTGTGCGTGGACTATTAGTCAATCATGGATTTCATGAGGTAAATACAACACTACCATATGCTGTCCTGCACACTACACACTACTGCCAGTAAACTTGAGTATGCAGAACAGTACACACTAATGTTACACTACAGTACAGTCAGTTTGTTGTTGTTGTTGTTTTAAGGTGCATCCAAACAGCACAGATTTTAATCTGATGTGGACGGGCTCACACCTCAAGCCTCACCTTCTGCACAGTCTACAGGACTTCCAGAGGGTCAACCACTTTCCCAGGTGCGTGCGAGCGTGTGACTCGATTACAAAACCTCAATAACTCACTGCGTGTCATACAGCACACTTGGACACTCCACCTGACTGATTACACATTAAAACACAGTACACAAATGATTTTTTGTGTTCGTCACTCCACACGCACACATGCACTGGGGGTGTGATTGGAGCTCATTTTGTTTGGACGTCTGTCTCTATAAGAGCGCAGCAGATCAAATCATTGGTGTGTTTCTGCTGTTGTGTTATTTCAAGAGTACACGTCAGATATTAAACCTCACGCTCTACACATACGCTCAACACTCCCGTCTCTCTTCAGGTCGTACGAGCTGACGCGGAAAGATCGTCTCTACAAAAACATCCAGAGGATGCAGCAAACCCACGGCTTTCACAACTTTCACATCGTACCACAGACCTTCCTTCTTCCGGCCGAGCATCAAGACTTCAGCAGTGAGTGGACAGCCCTCTCCTTCTGACCAATCAGACGGCGGTTTGAGGGTTAATAACGTTGTGTGTGTCCTCATGAAAACCTCAGGCTCCTTCAGTAAAGACAAGGGTCCGTGGATCATCAAACCCGTGGCGTCCTCCAGGGGTCGAGGCATCTACCTGATCAGCAGCGTAAGTCCACATGAAATCATCGTCGTCACACTCACGCTGTTGTTTGTGTAGCCGTGTTGCTAATGTGTGTTTGTGTGTCAGTTGAGTCAGATCGCGCTGGATGAGAATGTTCTGGTGTCGCGGTACATCAGTAATCCGCTGCTGATCGACGGTGAGTCTGAACCGTCATCATCAGTTCATCTGTGTGTGATATTCAGTATGTGATACTGAACTGTGTTTGTGATTCTCCCTCAGATTTTAATTTCGATGTGCGTCTGTACGTGCTGGTGACCTCATACGACCCGCTGATTGTTTATCTGTATGAGGAGGGACTCGCCAGGTATCTCTCACATCATTACATCATCATCGTTATTCACATCAAATCTCTTCAGCATTCATGTGAAAACATCAAACTGAGCCTACTTTCAGAAATATGACAAGCTGAAAAAGTGAAATGAGTTTTGAATACAGTTTCTGTTGAAAGGGAAACATTTAAAGGGAATTTATGTGTGTTAAAGGGGTCATACGGTGTGTTTTTCTGTGTCTTTGGTGTGTTATAAGTCGCTCATGCATGTATTAGACACATATGATTGCAGAAATGTAAGTGGCGGAACAAAAGAGTCGTTCTATGTAAAAGCGAATGCTCACCCAGACCTGCCTGAAACACCTCGTGTAGCCACACCCCCACAAATCTGCATCAGTTTAGTGATTTGACTAAGACCGCCCAAATGTAGACGCAAGTAAGGTGGGCGTACCTGTCAGTACAACTGAAGAGGAACCTGATGTTCCAAATATTTCCCTCACACGCTTGCAGTATTCCACCAATCACTACGCACTGGTGAACTGGCCAATCACAGCACACCTCGCTTTTCAGAGCCATGAGCTTTGTTACGACTGAATAATGAAGAATAGTTTCATTTAATTTTGATTTTTTTTAGTCCCATCATAATTTGCAATGTTACACAGTTTTGATGATTTACTATTCTGAAATGTAGAGAAACTATAATCAGATGTTTTAATCACGTGAACACTAGATGGCAGCAGATGTGTTTTCAGTACACATGGACGAGCGCGTCTGCACCTCAAACAAAGATTTCCATTGTCTCATTGCTGGAAGTACACTGATCAATGTTGTTTTTTATTTCGATCTATTTTTCAAGAACGCATTTAGCACCAAGAAATCTGACACTAGTGAGCACGTCCTCATCATTATGTAAACACGCTGTTGTAGAGAATAAGCCAGAAATAAAGCAGAAAGAGAAGCTGACGTGTGGTGTGTGAGACTGTGGGAATTGAATGTGCAGTGCATTGTGGGTCGCTGTGGTCTGGTGTGTGTGAAACGCTTGGCTTACCTCTGTTAGGTTTGGCGCAGGACTTGTCTTTACAGACTGACACACAGGGTTTGTTTTCACCACGCTCTCTTATGAAGTGCTGCCGCTACATTCGGACACTTTTCCCAACCCAACGTGTGTCTCGGAGATCCCAAACACTTTAAAGGCGTTCAGGTGCTCGCTGCACGCCAGGAAATTCTTCTTTCTCATGTGGCGTCCGCTGCTCTCAAAGCCCGTGAGCTTTCTCATCATCATTTCACAGAGTTATTTCTGATCATGTTTGTCTGTATGGCTGATGGCAGATTTATCACTACACTACCGAAGACTGAACATGACATGAAACATGTCAAAATGTACTTTGGCTGGTTCTTGTATTGTGTCATGCGTGTGCAGAAATCAGTCTGTCATCCTTCAGTTATGATGTGTAATCATGACCCTGGACTCTTGTGTGTTTTAGTTGGAGGACTTTTATAAAACCTCATGAATAGCAGATCGATCAGACGTGACTGTACCTGTGTGTGTTTGGCCGGACACTGAACGTCCTTCATACCGTTGAGTTGATGTTGGTGTGTGTTGTAGGTTTGCCACAGTGAAGTATGACCATGCCACAGCAAACATCAAGAACCAGTTCATGCATCTGACCAACTACAGCGTCAACAAGAAGAGCAGAGACTATGTCAGGTGAGCGCTGGCGGTAAAACGCTGTTCATGTTGGAGTCGCGTAATAACGGTCTGTCATTGTTTGTATGAGGGAATGTGATGTCGGACCGGGGCTAATCCCTGTGTTTGCTAACACTGTCAACATTGTAGCATTCTGCTCATTTGTTGCTCAGTGTTGTTTTGGCAGCGCTGACAGTCACGGCTTCTCTTCTCTTTCAGCTGCGATGACCCTGAAGTGGAGGATTATGGGAACAAATGGAGCATGAGTGCAATGCTGAGGTATCTGAGACAGGAGGGCAGAGACACCACATGTGAGTAGAGATCTAGCGTTTGCTCATGAAATGATAGACGATCACGTGGAAACGCTCATACAGCGTTACAGGCCTGATAGACGATGAATAGAGTTCTAATGATCATCGGTGACTGCACTCATGTTGTGAAATGAGATCACGGCAAGCTCGAAGCACACTTAAAAAAGCCAAATAAAATATTTGATTCTAAAAAAATATCAAAACATAATGTACATTTTCTATTGTCAGTGCCTCAAATAGATAAAAAGCACCGCAACAGTACGAATAGAGTTGTGTATAAGTTTCAAACTTCTGACGTCTGCTCAGTTTCTCATTCATGTGTGCGATCAGTTTCTATCACAGTTGTCCATTTACGAGTATGTTGGGAGTGTGTGGTTTTTCTTCATCATTGTTGAAATGAATTCTGCTGGTCATGTTTGTCAGTGCTGATGGGACAGATTGAGGATCTGATCATTAAAGCGGTTCTGAGTGCTGAGATTCACATCGCCACAGCCTGTAAGATGTTCGTCCCTCATCGGTGGAACTGTTTCGGTAGGACACCCACTTACAGAACTTACATACAGCACACACACACACGTGTGGAGAGATACACAACACACACAGTGATGTTCAACTCTGTATCTTCATATCTTAAGGGTCTGCAGCGCTCGGTTAAGCACGTAGAGTAAAATGTCAGTCTAGGTTATTTTCTTTATATCCTCTTTACTTTTACTCGTTCTTATAGGGGACAGGGTGGTCACTTAAAGGGATATTTCAGACCTCTAAATAAATGACAGCATGTTTGACTCACCTTCAAGGCATACTAGGTGTATATGACTTTCTCTTCTTCAGATGAATACAGTCGCAGCTATAATACCACTTATATTTCATTTATCCGGGCTCATCCAAGCATTAGAATGGGAGTGCATGGAGAGTCAGAGTTTGAAGCTCCAAAATGTGCATCCAAAAGACCCTAAATTAATAAAATGTATAAATGTGACGTTAGTAGTCAGTTGACTGATGTAAAAATCTGAGGGTCATGTCAACCCTGACTCATGTTGCAGTGGTTCTGTGCTCATACGTGACCCCTGTCTCCCACCAACAGGCTATCAAACAGTCCTGTCATAGAACAAAGAAGGGAAGATTGTATTCAAGTTTGAAATTGATCGTTGACATATTTAATTCATTTAAAGGGTTTTGTACTGTTGCCCATTTACTTGACCTTCCTCAAAGCACTGACACAACACAGATGCATTATGGGATGATAGAGGCATTACAGCATTAAAAACGTCTTATACCTTTTAAAGTGTAGGCCTACTGTATGATACAATATTGAGGTGAATTCTATAAGTGTAACTTGATTTTAGAAAAAAGGATTGAAATAGCAGTGTTCACAGATATGTGATGTCACCTGTCAATGTTTGGCTTTGTCTGTGTCTTACTGTAGCTGTTTAATAGAAGTTTCTTTAGTGGACAAAAAAGATAAATCTCCTGATCGTAAGTGTTCTGCATCACAGACAAGAATGTAAAAAATGCAATGCAAAGAAATACATACTGTGTGTAGTACCGTAAAAGAATGGAAAATAAACACATTTCATGTGAGTGTACTCTAAAATCAGTTTTGACCTATAGTAACCATTATTAGATTTTATATTTGCAATATATTTTATATAGTAATTTTATTTTATTACACATTATTAAAAAGAACTAGCCATAGGCCCTTTTCACAATGATGTCACTTAACTTCCGCCTTTTCGCAAAGCAGTGTATCATAACATCCATCTTGCAACAAAACAAGAAGAAGAAGAAGAAGAACTTCTGTTTTGCCGTGGCGCTGGAATTTAACAACAGTGAAAAAAACAGAACACTTATTCAAGTTCTTATCCTAGCAACTTCGCTGACACAAAAGGAAAACAAAACACTTCCCTTCATAATCAAACAGGTACGTTCAACGAAGAATTAAAGAATTATGTGGAAATAACGATACACTGCTTAGAGGCAGAACGGAAGATGCGTGACGTCATGTGAAAAGGCCTGTTGTAACGAGCACTGTGAATTAGTTGCGTGACGTCATGTGAAAGGGCCTGTTGTAACGAGCACTGTGAATTAGTTGCGTGACGTCATGTGAAAGGGCCTGTTGTAACGAGCACTGTGAATTAGTTGCGTGACGTCATGTGAAAGGGCCTGTTGTAACGAGCACTGTGAATTAGTTGCGTGACGTCATGTGAAAGGGCCTGTTGTAACGAGCACTGTGAATTAGTTGCGTGACGTCATGTGAAAGGGCCTGTTGTAACGAGCACTGTGAATTAGTTGCGTGACGTCATGTGAAAGGGCCTGTTGTAACGAGCACTGTGAATTAGTTGCGTGACGTCATGTGAAAGGGCCTGTTGTAACGAGCACTGTGAATTAGTTGCGTGACGTCATGTGAAAGGGCCTGTTGTAACGAGCACTGTGAATTAGTTGCGTGACGTCATGTGAAAGGGCCTGTTGTAACGAGCACTGTGAATTAGTTGCGTGACGTCATGTGAAAGGGCCTGTTGTAACGAGCACTGTGAATTAGTTGCGTGACGTCATGTGAAAGGGCCTGTTGTAACGAGCACTGTGAATTAGTTGCGTGACGTCATGTGAAAGGGCCTGTTGTAACGAGCACTGTGAATTAGTTGCGTGACGTCATGTGAAAGGGCCTGTTGTAACGAGCACTGTGAATTAGTTGCGTGACGTCATGTGAAAGGGCCTGTTGTAACGAGCACTGTGAATTAGTTGCGTGACGTCATGTGAAAGGGCCTGTTGTAACGAGCACTGTGAATTAGTTGCGTGACGTCATGTGAAAGGGCCTGTTGTAACGAGCACTGTGAATTAGTTGCGTGACGTCATGTGAAAGGGCCTGTTGTAACGAGCACTGTGAATTAGTTGCGTGACGTCATGTGAAAGGGCCTGTTGTAACGAGCACTGTGAATTAGTTGCGTGACGTCATGTGAAAGGGCCTGTTGTAACGAGCACTGTGAATTAGTTGCGTGACGTCATGTGAAAGGGCCTGTTGTAACGAGCACTGTGAATTAGTTGCGTGACGTCATGTGAAAGGGCCTGTTGTAACGAGCACTGTGAATTAGTTGCGTGACGTCATGTGAAAGGGCCTGTTGTAACGAGCACTGTGAATTAGTTGCGTGACGTCATGTGAAAGGGCCTGTTGTAACGAGCACTGTGAATTAGTTGCGTGACGTCATGTGAAAGGGCCTGTTGTAACGAGCACTGTGAATTAGTTGCGTGACGTCATGTGAAAGGGCCTGTTGTAACGAGCACTGTGAATTAGTTGCGTGACGTCATGTGAAAGGGCCTGTTGTAACGAGCACTGTGAATTAGTTGCGTGACGTCATGTGAAAGGGCCTGTTGTAACGAGCACTGTGAATTAGTTGCGTGACGTCATTTATATAAAAACAGAACATCACAAAGTATGCTAAGGTGTTTCTTCTCACTTTCAGTTTGTCTGATCTTTTGCTGTGCATCATCACTGAAAGTTGTGGAGTATCAGACACTGATATGTCAACAGATGAAGGTTAATCTATGGTCTGTTTATGATTTGTGTATTTATCGCAATCAAATATATTCATATGACACCAGTAAATACAGCAGAGAAAGTGTCATGTGAGAGAGTAAAACATGAGAAGTGTCTGTCTCCTGTCTCACTCCACCCGTTCACTCAGTCTTTACACGTCTTTAATATACTGTACCGCTGAATGTTTGTGTAAATGAGCTTCTGCATGTGTGATATACTTGACATGACACTACTGAAGAGATTTCTTCAGGTAGAAGATTTCATCTTTAGACCGTAACACGATGTTAAATGAGCATTCAATATTGTCTTTGGTAAGTTGTAATGTTTACACAGATATTCACGGCATGTGCGCATGACTTTAAAGGGACAGTTCACCCCAAACTGAAAATTCTGTCATCATTTACTTACCTTCAGGTTGTTCCAAATCTGTATCGATTTCACAGCGAAAGATATTTGGAAAAATGTCAGTAGTGAAACAGATCTCGTCCTCCATGCACTGCCATACTAGGGAAAATAAATACTATGAGAATCAATGGGGGATGAGATCTGTTTGGTGACTGACATTCTTCCAAAAATCGTCCTTTGTGTTTAGCAGAAGAAATGTACACTGCGTTCCAAATTATTACGCAAATTGGATTTAAGTGTCGTAAACATTTAATTTTATATTGTTCAATTAAACTTATGGATGGTATTGTGTCTCAGTGCTCTTTGGATCACTGAAATCAATCTCAGACACCTGTGATAAGTAGTTTGCCAGGTGAGCCCAATTAAAGGAAAACTACTTAAGAAGGACGTTCCACATTATTAAGCAGGCCACAGGTTTCAAGCAATATGGGAAAGAAAAAGGATCTGTCTGCTGCCGAAAAGCGTCAAATAGTGCAATGTCTTGGACAAGGTATGAAAACATTAGATATTTCACGAAAACTTAAGCGAGATCATCGTACTGTGAAGAGATTTGTGGCTGATTCAGAGCACAGAAGGGTTCGTGCAGATAAAGGCAGAATGAGGAAGGTTTCTTCCAGACAAATTCATCGGATTAAGAGAGCAGCTGCAAAAATGCCATTGCAAAGCAGCAAACAGGTATTTGAAGCTGCTGGTGCCTCGGGAGTCCCGAAAACCTCAAGGTGTAGGATCCTCCAGATGCTTGCAGTTGTGCATAAACCTACTATTCGGCCACCCCTAACCAATGCTCACAAGCAGAAACGGTTGCAGTGGGCCCACACATACATGAAGACTAATTTTCAAACAGTCTTGTTTACTGATGAGTGCCGTGCAACCCTGGATGGTCCAGATGGATGGAGTAGTGGATGGTTGGTGGATGGCCACCATGTCCCAACAAGGCTGCGACGTCAGCAAGGAGGTGGCGGAGTCATGTTTTGGGCTGGAATCATGGGGAGACAGCTGGTGGGCCCCTTTAGGGTCCCTGAAGGTGTGAAAATGAACTCTGCAAGGTATGTAGAGTTTCTGACTGAGCACTTTCTTCCATGGTACAAAAAGAAGAACCATGCCTTCCGTAGCAAAATCATCTTCATGCATGACAATGCACCATCTCATGCTGCAAAGAATACCTCTGTGTCATTGGCTGCTATGGGCATAAAAGGAGAGAAACTCATGGTGTGGCCACCATCCTCCCCTGACCTCAACCCTATTGAGAACCTTTGGAGCATCCTCAAGCGAAAGATCTATGATGGTGGGAGGCAGTTAGCATCAAAACAGCAGCTCTGGGAGGCTATTCTGACATCCTGCAAAGAAATTCAATCAGAAACTATCCAAAAACTCACAAGTTCAATGGATGCAAGAATTGTGAAGGTGATATCAAAGAAGGGGTCCTATGTTAACATGTAACTTGCCCTGTTAGGATGTTTTTGATTGAAATAGCTTTTGATTTCAGTAAATATGACCTCCTAATGCTGCAAATTCAACAAATGACCATTTTCAGTTTTTTACAACCTATGAAATGTTTTCAAACTCTGTTGTGCATAATAATTTGGAACAGTGCATTTTGAGTTTTTCATTTTTTAAATAAATACTGTTGTCAGTGGGAGGTTTGTTCAATAAAATTCCAAATGTACCCTAACTGTTGATTACTTGAAAATTATACTGACTGTCATTTGCATCGACAAATTAGGAAAACCAGAGAAAGATATCATTTGCATAATAATTTGGAACGCAGTGTAACAGGTTGCAGAGGTGTAAAGAGTACCTGAAAACCATACTTAAGTAAAAGTACAGATACCTTGCATGCAAATTACTCCATTACAAGTTACAAGTCACCAATTCCAAAACGACTTCAGTAAAAGTCTTAAGAGTATCTGATTTTAACAGTACTTGAGTATTTTACTCATACTGAATGTAGGCTCAAAGAAGCACTAGTCCTCAACACTTAAGAGACAGTCAGTGAAAAACTAGAAACAGTTGATTGTGGAGGAGACAATCGTATTTTCTTAAATCATAATAAGACTGAACACCTCAAAATTGCAACAAATCATGGTCGACACCATACCTACGTCATTACAAACACCCTAAGTCTCATTTAAGCTCAAGTGCTCATAATAAACCAAACTCCTTCAAAAAGGTCTCTTCAATATAACGGATAAATAAAATAATGTTAAGAAATTAAAAAGTCAAAGCCTTTTTGCACTGGACATGCTGGTTTGGGCCTCATGCCAGCTGCAGTCATGTCCTCATTTCACATACACTGTTAGCCCTTACCTGCCATTTCTACAGTAATATATTGGCAACACTGTTGCCTGCTAGTTACTGTAGGTGTTTTACAGTAAACTACTGCAATGGCTGTTTGAAGATACATTATTAAAGAATCTATTAACGCACTTAAGTCACACAGTCTTAGATGAACAAGTGTAAATAACAGATGAACACAATAAATCTGTCAAGATTTCACCAAGGAGAATTAAACACAAACATCAATAACATCTTCACATATTACAGACACCACTTTCACTTTATTTCTGTCATCTGTGTAAGATCTTATTGAGATTTAACTCAGTTCATAGTGGTTCAATTTGTTTTAAGTCACCTTATGGGATCAGTGTTGCTTTGGTTGGACTCTTTGACTTTCTTGTAGCTTTAAAATGTACACTTATACAATAACACTGAAAGGGACTTTACAGGAACCGCACTTTATGTTTGCTTAGTAACTGAAGATACATCTGAAAGAATTCAATCATTAAATAATAATAATATAGCATTTAAGATTTATTAAGATATGTTTGGTAAAGTGATTAATGTTTTAATGGAAAGATCTCTGTCAGAAAATCTTTCTTTGCAATTGAGACACAGTTAGACACTTGACATACAAACCTCATCAATGGTGACAAACAATCATGAATGAGTTTTGTACTATGTACCCAGCATGCATTGCAGCATGAAGCTGTTCAGTTGATTGTCACCATTGTTGAGATTCATATGTGGATTGTTCATTTCTCTGTGTCCGACTCATTCTATAGGTTAATATTTTGTCTATATAGGTGAGAGCACTTTTGAAAATTGAAATACTATACATTCTTTTTACTGGTTTACATCACTTCATGGCAATAGTCCCACCAATGGTCAAATTTTGAGCAAACATGTTTAGAGCACATTTAGGAAGAGTTAGTTTTAAAAATAAGAGCTTTTGTAGATGTGTGACCTACAGTAACTAGCTGGCAACAGTGTTGCCAATATATTACTGTAGAAATAGCGGGTAAGGGCTAACCGTGTGTAAACCGCCAGCGATTGACATCTACCTGATACTGCACTCATATTCATATAAAGAAGCCATGTTGACAAGTTTTTGTAAGTTAGGACAAAATCCACAAGATTGTAGTACCTTCATTACCCTGTAAATGGCAATATTAATTATAAGATAGGTGCCATGCAAAATGTAATGTGTAATTGCATTAGTCATTACACATGTAGTGGAGTAAAGAGTACATATACTTGTTCAAAAATGTAGTTAAGTAGAGAGTAAAAGTTGCTAATATCTTTAATACTCAGTACAACTACAAAGTAGCCAAAAAGATACTTAAGTAAAGTAACTAAGTACATTTACTCCAATACTTTACACCACTGCAGGTTTGGAACAACCTGAGGGTGAGGAAATGATGACAGAATGTTCCTTTTTGGGTGAACTGTCCCTTTAAGAAAGGCGCTGGATTGAATGAAATGCAGGAGTAAACGTCTTGAGTTGTGAATGTGTGAGAGTGACTGATGTGTGTTGCCTTTCTGTCGTGAATTAACAGCGTGCCGCTCTCATGAACACGTGTTATTTTTATTCCTGATTAGCTGTTTTATCACACTTCACCACATGACACACATCACACAAACACTGTTTCAAATATAACCGCAGCAGCCAGGCACACGACGTGGCGTACTGTTTAAAAGACACGGTCGCTCGGACAGATAGATACAGACACATTATTGATGAGAATGACGTCATCGAGATACAACCGTCCTCACCATCAGCTTTCTTTGTGTTTTACAGTATTTATACATCAAAACACCACTCGTTCATGTTTGTGAAGTTTCTTGAGCCAAAGACAGTGCCGTCTATCCACCGGCGCCTTCTCCACGTGCCAAAGCTCTGCCAGCTGACTTGTTGCCTCGCTGCCCAATCAGACAGTGACTTCAGCGGCAGCGTTTGTGACCGGTCTCGCTACTCACTTGTCATTGGTCAGCGGTGAAAACTTTATAACTTGAAAAGACGCTCCGAGCTGCAGAAAAAGACGCCTGCGGTGGCAATTAAAAGGGCGCTCAGGGCACGGTTTACTCCGCCGTAGGATTATAATGTTACACAGATGCTAGCATCCTAAAAGAAGTCAAATGTGAACATAGCCTTAGCTTTATTGGGTTTTATTTGAATAATTGTGCTTCTTGTATTTCATTTTTAGCAATTGTGTTCTGTGCTTTTGTCATTTTATGATTAATCAGATATTGCTATTAACGTTTAATTTATGATTTAGGTTTTAGTTGGACTTTAACTGATTGGTTAACTAACTGGTATTCCTTGTTACTGTACGTGTGGAGTGTTCAGTGTCATTCAGCAGTCCGTGAGCGAGTCGAAATCTTTCATGACAAACGTTACACACTTCAGCAGTGACCTCATGGTGCTCCACCCTCAGTTATATTGTTTATGAAAAGACACCCAAAGCCTTGGGCTCTTGTGTTCTCGTGTTCTGAAGGAGACACCCATTCACATGATGAGGGTGGTGATGATATGACATGTTATGAGCTTGTTATTGCTGCTGTGCTTTTTTTGATCTTCTCTTGTAGTTGGCTGTGAATATTTTGTGGTGATGTTAATGGGTTCTCGCAGCAGCCGGTGAGGGCTGAGGTGCGGCCGGCCCTGTGTCTGCTCCTAATTGGACTAAAATGTCTTGCACATGGGCTGTTGGCTGCTCTCGGTCGGAGGAGGAGTGTGAGCGTGTGTTCTCAATGCAGTTATCTCGTTCGAGCCGTGCGTTTATAGATGAGCTCTTCTGTTGCTCTGCTCCAAACCTAGGGAAGGACGCTCGACATATAAGAACATGTTGGGTTATTTTCAACACATCGTTGGGTCAAAAAAGACAAATCCAACCGTTTGGTAACCCATGCTGAGTTGTTTTAACCTAAAATACAGGATTGTTTGAACATTTTCTGTTCATTTAACCCAACCCATGATCCATGTTCATGTTATTTATTTAATGTTTACGCAAACTTGGTTTGCATCAGTACTTTTTGGACATTTCTAGAGCATTTGAACAAAGCTGTGATAAGACTGTGATCGTGATTCGATTTTTCATGTGTCTACTGGGTTATAAACCAGACGCGGATGGGATTCAGTTTCAGTTAGGATGCTGCTGATGAAGAAAGCTGCCTGTATGCAGACCGTAGACTAATAAGGGTTCTTCACAGAGATGTCACAGGAGAACCATTCATAGTGTTTGAAATGTCTTTTCTTTCTTACTTTTGTAAAGCATAGGGCGGTCGATTGCTTCATTATGCTAATGAGCTTTAAGACACTGCGTTTGTTTAAAGATCGCCTCAAAGCTTTGCGCCGTGGCCAAAAAGGTGTGTGCATTATTTAACATTGACATTTAAATGAACGTGCATTCCTCCAAAGACGTAATCACAGCAGTTTGATTCCTAGCTTGAAATGTATCTGAAATGATCCACCTGGAGGACGTTAGCAGCCTTCACATCGGGACGCACCGAACATGTTTGCCTTTGAGAACCGTCAGATTCACACCCGCGATGATGTGACTTTGAGGTGTTTGTCATACAGACTGTGTGTGTTATCGGCTGAAAGCAAAATCTCCTCACATGATCTCGTGTTTGACTGAAAACACATGTAAAGTTGGTGTGAGTGTGTCGGTATCTCAGGTTAAATGTATTGAGAAGCATCTGGACGTGGTTATGCATTTATTCAAATGGTGCGGCGGTCTCTGGTCTCTCACGAGCTCTTCGGTGATTGGATAACCAGAAACAGATCTTTTTTCATGGATTATTATGATATAGCACACATAACAAGAGCGTCAATGCCAGAAACAGATCAACATCTAAACCCACACGATCATTCACACACAATTCACTGACAGATTTTAAGATGAAATAAAGGAGAAAATAATCCATGAAAACTGGGTTTTGGGTCTTTTCTCTGTGTGTACGTGGCTGGTGTTTCTTCTTCTTCCATTCCTGCTGTAATGTGTGTATTTAAAATCCTAAAGCGGTGTGGAAAGTTCCTCTCGTCTAACAGTGTTTGTGTGTCTCATTTTTCAGAGCTGTATGGATTCGACGTTCTTGTGGATTCTAACCTCAGACCGTGGCTGTTGGAAGTGAATCTCTCTCCATCATTGGCCTGGTGAGCAATATTTACACACTCATCCCATCCGTCACGTTTTCTGCTGTGAAGATCTGGAGCTCCTGATTGACGTCTCATCCGTCTGTGTGAGAAACAAGAAACATTATTTACTGTACATCATTAGATATATTTATTCATTTTTAACCAAATCTTACTGTAGGAGAGCATTTAACATTTGACACCAGGCCGTGATACCAGGAGGATTGAAGTTGAAGTAAACAAGGGAGAGAAGGAACAGCATGAAAGACACTTTTTTTTATCCTAGACATAAAACGCAGTCAGAGCTTGACAGTAATTGAGAAAGTGGTCATCCATAACTTCAGTGTGTGTGTGTGTCTGTGTGAAGTGTGTCGTCTTGTGTTTATTGGCTGTTGTCATGAGCAGTGCTAAATAAAGTTGAGCTCATAATGGAGCCTTATTTTGGTTTGTGTTTTTATGTGTGCAGTGACGCTCCTCTGGATCTGAAGATAAAGGCCAGCATGATCTCTGATATGTTTTCTCTTGTGGGTGAGTCATCTCATCTTCATTATCATATAAACGCTGTTGTCTCGTGTGATTGTGTCTCTGAATCCCTGCTTTCATGTTACTGTACAGGTGGATTTCTCTCAAGTCTTTCATGTTTGAGTACGATCTGCTTGAGAGCGCATGTTTCTTTCATGAGGATAGACATGAGCTTTCTTCCTGAGAAAAGACCTTCAAAGTTATGTTTTGGGGGATTTTTATGCCTTTATTTAGTATATAGTTTTGACAGGAGGTAACGGGTGGAGAAAGTGGGAAACGGGTCCAGTTGCATAAACTTAGCCGCTAAGTTAAGACTGCCGCTGCGTCTGAAATCGCATACAGTGACGGTACTGATTTAAATGAAGTACCCAACTATCGACCGTTAAAACGGTGCTTTCTGGGTAGTATAAATTGAAATTGGACGTACTGCATCCGCCATGTTTTATGGTCATGCGACCCGTATGCTCTTTGACCTATGGCGTATTTACATCAACCTGTACCTTCGCATCGGTTCAAAATTTATTCACCTGTACTTGCATTTAAAGGGGTCACATGGTGCGAACAGGTGTTTTTCTGTGTCTTTGGTGTGTTATAAGTCACTCATGCATGTATTAGACACGTAAAATTGCAGAAATGAAAGTGTGGGAACAAAAGAGTCATTCTATGTAAAAGCAAATGCTCACCCAGACCTGCCTGAAACACCTCGTGTAGCCACACCCCCACAAATCTACATCAGCTGGTGGTCTGATTTGACTAAGACCGCCCAAATGTAGACACAAGTAAGGTGGTGTACCTGTCATGTCAACTGAAGAGGAACCTGATGTTCCAAATATGGTCAGAGGCGTTACATTTCCCTCACACGCTTGCAGTATTCCACCAATCACTACGCACTGGTTAACTGGCCAATCACAGCACACCTCGCTTTTCAGAGCCATGAGCTTTGTTAAAAATCTGTGTGTTTCAGAGAGGCGGAGCAAAGAGGAGATACAAACATGCACGGTGTGTGGAAAATACAGCGTTTATCAACCTTAAATCCTGTAGACACATTACATTACATCTAAAACAAACCATAATATTCCTTTTAGCCGTGTCATATGACCCCTTTAAAAACAGACACCCACTTTTAACGTTTTCTGCTATTTTAATTTGATTTACTTTTGATATCTGACCGTTGCTCAGCTCCCGTTGCATCATGGGATCATCATTTTGCATCATTTTATGTAACTGATTTAAAGAAGCATTGACCAGTCTCGAAGAAGAAAGATTAGCCGACTAACTTCTAAGACTAGTCTAAGCAGTTTATGACACAGCACCTCGAGACAGGAATCAAAGGTCAAAATAATTTAAAAAAAAAAAGGTTTTTTCTTAACCCACTGTCCAATAGTTTTTTATTGTTTTAAACCAGATTGAATAATTTTAGAACAAAGTATTTTAGCATGAAATGTCTCTAAAAACAAGACCTAATGTGATTTTTCATGGCTCAGGCGTGTTTTGATGTTGTGATTTGCTGTGTAGACGGAACAAAGTTCATCAGACATTTACAAACTACATAGACGAGTGATGTTGTTAGCTTTCTCGGCAGCAAACCGAGAAATCTCTCTTTGTCAACGGTCAAAGTGTTCTGAGGGAGCTGTCAATCAAACCTTCTGAAACTTCTCATCAGATTCAAAGCTACGCTCATCAGGTTTCCCTTCAGTTTGTTGCCGAATGTCTGCAGTCTTGCACATGAAGTGAAACATCTGAAGGGCTACAACTACATATCAATCAGTTTTTATCTGATCGTAAGGTGTTTCTTGCTCTCAGGTTTTGTTTGTCATGATCCATCATCACGACAGTCACGTGCAGACAGATCTGGATTGGATTCAAGAGTGAGAAACTCCATCCAGAAGCTTCAGGTAATTCATGAATCAAACAAGGCAATCAGATGGTGACGAGATAAAAGAGAGATCTTAGTTTTTCATGTCTGCTACACGCAGCTGAATGGTTAAGTCACAGGATCTGACATTTATCTTAATGAATATGTCTCCCCACACTGTAACAACCTTTGGTTTTCTGACACAAAGTGAAATAATCGGTGTTTCTGTGTGTCACTCAGCGTCAGAGACTGCCGTCTGTCCACCGGCCCGAGGCTCAGAGAGACAAACAGATGGACAGCACAGTGGGCCTGACAGCAGAGGAGGTCTTGAATCTTCTTTAGTCCTGTAGTCGTGATGATGATGACGCTCTTGATTCTGATTGGCTGCTCAGATGTGTGATGTGTTTTGTGTGAACAGGTGAAAGTTGTGAGGAGGGTTCAGGAGGAGTACGAGCGCAGGGGTGGGTTTGTTCGGATCTTCCCCACCGCAGACACCTGGGAGCTGTACAGGTGAGAGAGTGAATAGAGACGCACGTGTTTTATCACACACACGCTTTCATTTATCAGTTAGTATTGTGGTAAAGGTGCATTTGACCTTACTCATTGAAGCCGTGTTAAAGAAATGTAAAGATTGTACACGTCTGGAGGTACTGTAGATAAAACAATAGACTGTATTAACTTACAGTGATATTTTAATAATCCTGACTTTACCTTAGAGGTCCTTAAAGGGATCATTTACCCCAAAATGTATTTGTAAGAATGCCTATAACCAGACTGATCTTGGACCCCATTGACTACCATGGTAGGAACAATTACTTTATCATTTTGTTTTTGTTCTGTTGAGCACAAAAGAAGATATTTTGAAGAATGTAGGTCAGCAAGCAATTCTGGGCCACTTTTGTCTACCGTTGTCATGTTTTCCTACTATGGGAGTCAATGGGGTCCCAGAAGTGTTTGTTTACAAGCATTCCTCCAAATATCTTTCTCTGTGATCAACCAAACAAAGACATTTATACAGGTTTGGATCAACTAGAGAGCGAGTCATTAATGACAGAATTTTCATTTTTGGGTGAACTGTCCCTTTAAAAGATCTCAGGTTATGTGTTTGTAATGACTTTTAATATGTGAATATGAGTACTATTCTAAATCGTACTATGAATCTTGACTTAATGGACACTAGGGAATGACATCAGTGATGACTGTTACTATTGGCTGTGTCAATAACCAATCATGATGTAGCTTGAACAGAGATGGGAAATATCTAGTCTCATGAACTTCGGCCGCTTTCTTTGGCCAAGGTCCACCCAAGAGGCCTTATGACTGGCAGGTAAAGCAACCAATCACGTTTTGTTTCGTGCCGCGTCATGTTTAGAGGCGTGGAAAGTCCCCAGAGTAACAGACCGGTGTACATTCACCAACGTGTCAAAAGTTAACAGCAACAAAATGATTATAAGTTTATGCCGTGATCTTCGCATACTTTTAAGAGTGAAGCGTTTAGTCGATTGTGATGAATTCTTATTGCAACTGTTGTAAACACGACTGCTTACTTCTTCGATCAGACGGCTTCGTGTTGCTTCCAGACGGACCGTTTAAGAACGCGACACGCACGTCAGCCGGAAATCCTGTGAAATTCAACCAATGAGCTGACGACTTCGAACGTACTGAAGTGTTTCCAGAAAAGTGCGCCGACTGTCCGAGACTAGGAAATATCAGTGAAAAACCATTGAAAACAAACACTTGATGTGTAGGGAGTAAAAGAAGACATTCTGAATCTACAAGATAATAAATGAATGTATTCATCACTCTCTAAATCATTTGATGAGTGCTTTCACATAAACATTCAGTTGTTTTTCTAGAATCTGTCAGTCACAGAATAAATCTTCATCTGCTTTACTCAGTCTTGTATTAGTGATGTTTAGTTCATTGTGTCAGAAAACAACATTTTATTTTTGTAGTTATATTTTAACATATTTTAAATAGCTTTTATTTTTATATTTTTAGTTTCCCTGGTAATTTTGGTTTAATTTTTAGCTGTTATGGGCTTTGTCATTTATTTATTTGTTTGTTTGTTTATCTATTTGTATTTTTGTTTTTATTTCCAGTTTATGATCTTTGTGCCTCGACATGTATATCAAGTTTTATTAAGTTAAATATGAAAATGTATTTCATCAGCTGTGGATGCTGAGTGTTTGATGTGTGCGTGAGTACAGATGACCAGAGACAACACAGCGTCTGTGAATGGATATCAGATCATGTGCAAGGCTTTGGAAACTTGAGTTTTAGTTCAGATGAAATGTGAAAAGCACTGCATACGTCATCAGCTGTGTGTAGAGAGTTCACACATGTGTTCAGAATAAAATAAAAGATGGTATACAAAATACATGTTTGTAATTTTAGAATGTTTATACAGTCATTTATACAAGATTTAAACAAGATGATCTCGATTAGATTATATCTGCTCCTTTATATATTATACCTGCTCACATCTGAAAACAACAGAACTGAACTGTAACCTCAGACTCAGTTGAGACTTGTTATGTCATTAATCTCTCTCTCTCTCTCTCTCTCTCTCTCTCTCTCTCTCTCTCTCTCTCTCCTCCTCTTTCTCTCTCTCATCTCTCCTCTCTCTCTCTCTCTCTCTCTCTCTCTCTCTCTCTCTCTCTCTCTCTCTCTCTTCTCTCTCTCTCTCTCTCTCTCTCTCTCTCTCTCTCTCTCTCTCTCTCTCTCTCTCCTCTCTCTCGCTCTCTCTCTCTCGCTCTGTCTATCTCTGTGTCAGTGATTATCTGGAATACAAGACATCTATGAATGCCATGTTGGCTAAGAAACTTTTCCATGGAAGGTAAGACTTTCCATCCTGCTTGGAAAGATCTTCATGTGTTTAAAGGAAACTTGAGCTACTTTTTATATTTATGAGAGAATGTCATAAAACTGCTGATATTGTCTGACTTAAAGGAGCATACTGTATATATTTACACTTAAGCATTCAACAGATGATTTTATCCAAAGTGACTTATAAAAATGAAGAAAACAGCAACGTGAGGCCATAATATGAGAAGCTATAATTTCAACTTTTGTTATGTGTAAGAGAGATAGAGTTTTTATTAAACCACGAGCGGTTGAGTGATTTTGTGCGGGTTCCACCAGGCCGTGATGTTGAATGTGTCTTCATGTGTGCAGCGTCTGGTAAACTAAAATGCTGCTGACCTCAAAAAAATATTATAACTTGTTCATTTTGTGTTGCTCTTTGCTTCTCAGATCTGGCCAAACAGCTGCGTCCTCCAAGTCAAGGTTAGTATCTTTACTTTCAACCATTGCAACAAACACACACACGCACCGTGAAAATGAGTGTTTGTCATGTTTTATTGAGCAGGATCAGAGTGAATGATAATGTAGCTGTGGCGGCATTCTACACACATCATCTGGTCCAATATGAAAGAAAACTTCTTACTTTGGAGGCGCGCAAGCAGAAGCATAAACCCGGACGAGCCCCCAACAAAAGAAGAGAAGAAGGTGACACGAATACTTTTCTAAACAATGTTTTTTTGAATTCTTATTATAATTCTATGAACTCTTTAAGCGTTTCTTTTAAAACGTTGCCAGCCAGTGCCAGGATTTTGATCATATTCAAGGGTTTTTCCTGGCTCAAAATGAGGCGGAGGTGGCGCAACGCACCTGTAGGCCTACCTTCCCTTTAAGTGGCTTAACAAAACACTTATATTAAAGTTCTAAATATTAGATGAAAACGACAACTAGTAAGTTATATAAAACATTACATTTATTCACCCGAACAGACAAGTTGAAATTTTTAAAATAAGCTTTTTATCCTTTTCAACTAACCTTTCAGCCCATAATTAACCAGTCTTACTAAATGAGCAAAGCTCATTCACATCCTACTGTACGTTCTCTTGTGGTTCACTGAGCTTTGAATGATTCGCTGATCTCTTACATTCTGTATAAACGAATCGGTTCAAAGGAGTCATTTGTTTGCGAGTCGTTCTGATCGCAATGTGCATTCAAACTCGCTGTATACAGTATAACGCGGATTCAACGAGCCAACTTCACAGCTAAAAACATTGCAGTGATGTACAGCATGTTAATTTAAGAAACCTTTTCAAGAAATTAAAACATCTGAACAGCCGTGAAACACCGCTAATACAGCTCCTAATATAGCTCTTCTACTGAACTCTTCAGCGCCTCAATGTGCTGATAACGAAACAGCGCCTCTATTGTGGCGTAATGCCGCAACTGCAGTGATGTGACATCACATTGATAGGGGATCGCCAACAGCCTGTTTTGTGGTTTAAATGAGATGACAAAAAGAAGAATGGGTGGATTTGTATAATTACAGGGTGTTTCTGCACACACACTGGCGAACATTTCAAAGTGCATTTTCTGGGATAGCGGCCCTTTAATGTGCGCAGTGTTTGTTGTGAAGAAGACACTCGACATAATTTCGCTGTGATTGCAGGACATTTGACTGAGGCGACCGCCTCCAATTTGTCTATGCAGGAAAAACCCTGTATTCACAAAGACTTTCATGACCCCCAACATATTTTTTGAATGAATATGTACAAATGCAATATTTCTAAGAAAGAGCGGAAGATCTGTTTTAAACACTCCGGATCAGAATAACAAATATGATCAAAACATGGATTTTGAATGAAAAGGTTTTTGATTAGGCCAAACAAACTCGTCTTCTACATTATTTTGTGTATTTACAGTGAAAGTCATAAATGAGAGAGTGTCAGATTTTTTCGTGCAAGAATGTTGTTTTGCTGTTTTTAGTTTTGACAGCTGACATCATTCTACCTGTACAGAGTTGGTTTTAGTTCCCGACGCAAGTAAATGAGAAGCTTAAAACCATTCAAATGATATTTCTCAGAGAGTGACCTGAAGGATTGTGTGAGAGAAACAGACCCGTTAGATTCTTAAGACACCAAGTATAAAGTAAGTACATTACAATATGCGATGTGTGTTTTAGATGCCAAACTGTCTTCGGCTCACGTCAGTGAGAATGAGGAGGGGGTGGAGAGGAAGGCGGAGCCTAACTCATCTCATTTACATACAGCAGACGAGCTCCACACACGCAACGCTCCGCTGAAACCCCAAATCAATCTGCTACACATCGTCCAGCAGGGCTGGAGTCTCAGGTCAGTGTGCACTCACACAACTCTCTTCTGGTTTACAGGTGGACATAAGGTGATTTGGACACCTCGCGGTTGAATTCACACAGGAATCCGGCCAATCCCACGCGTTCACCTTGACCTCTGTGTAGATGGGCTCGCTCTGATTGGCCGTCTAATGGCTGAATGTCTTTTCTTTGTTTAACATTTGACTGGAGTGCTGGAAACACTTGAAACATTTCCCCTCCCCGTCACGTTACGCAATAGCACTGAAAAAACACACTCGTATCCAAAGCGCAATAAAGATCCCAGTTTCCCCTGCGCCGCCTGATGGGATGAAGTGGAATTCCAGTATGGAATTATAATGACATGTCTGAGTTTGTGAGGACGGGCCGAGAGCGAGAGCTCTTACTGTACATCACATCCCTGTCTCAAGCTTTCCTTTCATTGTCATTGGGTTGTTTATCTGCTCTTGAGGACGTGACTAGTTGATGGTTATTGCAGCAGTGAGGAGGCGTTTCTTTACTTCACATGTCGGTTCACTTTTCACTGCCAGTGAGTTCAGAATAAGAACTGCTGTAAATATTCTCACTGGTCATGAAACTGTGTTTTATATCAAATGTGTGTGTTCAGTATATGGATGAAAACAGTGTCATGTGTGTGTCATGTGTGTGTCATGTGTGTGTCATGTGTGTCATGTGTGTGTGTGTGTCGCAGTAAAGTGCAGGCGCGGATGGTGTTCTCCTGTTATCTGCAGCGGGTTCAGCTGCGTCTGCTGACCGAGAGCACACAACACAGAGGCTCAGCGTGGACTCGGAAAGATCACGATCAGATGGTATACTCACACACACGTCTTTCTGCGTGTCAGGTGTGTCTGTCAGGGGCTGATGGGAAGGGTGTGTGTGCCTGTGGCCTTGTTTGTATATCCCGGTGGGGACCCAAACCTGAATGCACACCAACTCATGGGGACTCGTGTCACGTCCCTATGGGCAAAAAAAGCTTATAAATCGTACAGAACGATAGTTTTTGAAAATCGAAAAATGCAAAAAGTGTCTATGATCTTTAGGTTAAGGGGTAGGGCATAAAAGAAACAGGATAAAAATCATTATGCCTATGGACTGTCCCCACAGGGATAATAAACCAGACGTGTGTGTGTGTGTGTGTGTAGGAGCTGGTTGTGCGTTTTCTGAAGAGGGCCAGCAGTAATCTACAGCAGGACGTGTGTATGATGGACACCGGTCATCATCTGTCACTGCCAGACCGCCAGCGTCTCCTCTCGCATCAGCTGGGAAACTTCATCCAGCTCTATCACCAGGTCTGGGTTTCACCTCAACACACTATATATTTCAGTCTTTAGAAAGAACCTCACTCATGTTTAAACGCTTTTTCATGATCATTGCAGTGTAAGATCTACTGTATGAGCTTTGGGACATGATGATAGAAATGAATGTATGATGTTCAAAATAAAATGCCATCCTCAACAAATAAATACATTTATATAGAGGAATGATTTGTGAATGTATACGAGTATTAGTAGTACTTTAGTCATTGATTTCAGTCACAGGAGTTGATTTAGATGATGATGCTGTGACAGAGAACTCTTGAATAGTGTTGCGTTTGTTTGCATGGACTTTGCTTCATGATCCTCAGGAAACCAAGGAAATGGTGAAGCGTTTGGAAAAGATTTCAGATGAAGATCACTGCATCAGTTCCAGTGTTTTACAGGAGTTTATTCTGGAGGCGAGGTCTTTATCACATTAATCCATGTTCTTTTGCATTCTGTAAACTCAGTGGCTCACTGTTCTTTACTCATGTTTTAGCAGTAGTTTTATTGTTTAGTACTAGTTTATACTAGTTATACTAGGTTACAGGTCCGGTCTTCTAACAGTCGACTATTTGTTTGTTGATGAGAATTTTGTCTAACAAAGAGTTCATAAAATAAGGCCTTCTAGACAGTGTTGGGTGTAACTGGTTACTAAGTAATTAGTTACTGTAATTTAATTACTTTTCCCTTGAACAAGTAAAGTAAGGGATTACTCTTATTTTTCCTGTAATTTAATTACAGTTACTTCTGATGTCATTAAACTAAATACTTTGTGTGCAGAAGAGGAATTGACATCAAAATTCAAAGTCTAACTTTAAAATCCGTGCTTTAATGTATAATTCTCACATTTGTAATTAATAATAAGACTTTATGTGGTTTTATATGATTTATTTGAATGAACTAAAAGAGCCGTTTCATGTCTATCCTTGACTCACTTAACTCATCAAGGTTGATGTAGGATATAGAAAGTCATTAGTAATAAGTAATTAAATACTTTTTGTAGAGAGTAACTTGTACAGTAATCTAATTACATTATTGAATGTGTAATTAGTAACTAGTTATTAATTACTTTTTCAGAGTAACTTACCCAACACTGCTTCTATAACATTTCAGTTTATTCCTTTTTTTTCAGTTTAGCTTTATACCCCAATATAATATGTTTGATTGTAAAGGTCAAGTTATTGTGGTGCCGTTTAAGCTTCGTTATGTGTGCTGGAGCTGAGAAAGGTTGTTTCTACAGTATTAATAGATCTTTAAAATGAAAACATTTATAATCATTACTTTTGCGGGTGTCCCAGCGGATCACTTCATGTGAGCGCTTGATCTATATTTGAAAGGCTCATTATTATGTTTTTTATTTCTCTGTAATGTAGAACGATGTTACAGATGTAACATTATCATCCCTGAAAAACCAAAAGATTCACTGATGTTCTCCTTCCTCGATGCATATTTAAATCATGAAATGAATATCATAAACATGTGAAAAGTCGACTAATGGCCTAAATGAATGACCACGGCCGTGTTTCTAAGTGTCTAATGAGTGATGGGTTTGTCTTATTCTTGTAGTGAAGGTGATCTGGAGGAGGTCCTGACGTTCTACAGTCAGAAGAACAAGTCTGCCAGTGTGTTTCTGGGCAGCGGTAAAACGGAGAGGAAGCCTGATGTTAGACAAGCCACGCACAGTGAGTGATGTTTCTACTTATTAAACACCAGTTTTTCTTATACATAAACGTTATGTATGATGTTGTGTGTGACAGGTGTGACACACGGGCAGGGTTTCACACATCAGTCACATGAAGCGCTTGTGGGTGATGCCTCTGCTGGTTCAGAGAATCCAGACACGATCATCCAGACCCAAAACACAGACGTCAGCCGTGACACTAAACACAGTAACCCAAACAAATCTCACACAATACAACGTGAACGTAGCAGAAACAGAGACGACACAAGCAATCGGACTCAAGTGACTGACAGCTGTTGTTCTGTGAGGCGGAACAGAAGCACTGAAGAGCAGAACCCATCACACACGGCGGCTTTAGAATGTGAACACATCGTGTTACAGCACAGCCGCCCCCCGCCCTACATCCGACCCCCTCCACACCCTTTGGACCACACCTCCTCCTTCAGCGGCACACCTCCGACGATCACATGGGCTTCAGCGTGCTCTGGTTCTACTGACCCGACGACCTCTCGACCGCAGGAGTCCACCTGTGTGAACGCATCCGTCTGCAGCAGGAGGTTCTCACGGCCGTCCTCTGCAGGACAAGGTAAGGACACTCATCACTAATAAAGAGCGATGGGATGAACGTTCACAACGTAAGACTTTCACACGTGAAGTTTAGTTTGGAACGGGGCACTGTTCGCATGAAAAATCGCTAATGTGAAAGCTGTCAAGCGAACTCTGGTGCGGTTTACGAGAACACGGACCCGGGTGCGCACTTGTTCAGGAAGTAAAGGGACCGGCGCATGCGTCTTAGCCGATTACGATGTATTTACTTCAGTAGAACACGTGAAAGGGATGATAACTTTGAATCCAAAGCAACGCCGCGGCAGGCGCCGGGAACAATCGCACTAGGGTTCGCACCCCAGCAAAACTGAAAACGCCCTAAAATCTATCTAAACTACAAGCAACTTTCACTGACAGATCTGAAAGACATCCGTGCCATTGTTTTGTCACAGAATGCACAGAAGTCCTGTTTTTTTCTAAGACATGTTTGTAGAAACGACTTAATCTAATCGAATTAACCGAGGCGTAGCCCTGATTTAATCCAATCCCTGTACAGGAAACCGCCCCATATTGAATACTAAGCAAATGCTGAAAGATGATATTGCTCAATGTTAGTTCATAATTAAATGCATTCACTAATGTTAACAACCTCAGCGGTTACGGTATGGGACTGGAATGAATTGCAGATTTTTTTCATGTGAAGTGTTTTGCTGTGTCGTGCAGTGATGGAGAAGATGAACGTGAGTAAATTGAGGCCGGTTTCTGCGCGTGTTGGGAAAGAGAAGGAGTCTCTGTCGGCTCAGGCTCAGTCCAACCAGCAGGACATCGTGTCTGCTCTGCGTAAACTGCTGGAGAAACAAGCGGCTCGACAGTACAGCTCGTCCAATCACATCAGTCTCCTCACACAACACGTGAGTTCCCATCTGCCCTCACAAACATCAAACGCACATCACCACAGGTCAAACCTTCACTTCCTCACAATGTTGACACGCCGCATCCGGTGATCATGTGACACATTCAGTTTGAATTCTTTGAAAGCACTTTGATTTAAATGTTTTTCGTTGGCATAAAGTTTCCACTAGCACATGCCCCTCAAAGATCTCTTTGATGTAGATAATTGACTGCAAGTTTACTAAAACTATCAAAACATGAATAAAAAAGAGTAAGTTTATTCTGAGGCACTAAAATGATGAACTGAAAATAAAGTAAAGTAAATTCAACTTAAATAGTGTTAAAAAATACAGTAGATGTGTAGATTCCACATATGACCGGTCCGGACAGACCCAGCTGCTGTCAGGGTTGCCAGGTCTGGCTTTCTTTTAAACTGTCGTCGTAGGTTAAAGGTTTGATTTCTTGCATAAATGATGCTTGACTGAAGTGCTTGTGTTGAAATATTAGACTCGACTCAATTTATAATGATAAAACTCTGCTAGATGATGAGACGGAGTAAACACACTTGTCAGTAAAACATGTAAAAACCTTTCACAGCTAACAATGTGATGTTGAGTGTTTTACACTGCGTTCCAAATTATTATGCAAATTGGATTTAAGTGTCGTAAACATTTAATTTTATATTGTTCAATTAAACTTATGGATGGTATTGTGTCTCAGTGCTCTTTGGATCACTGAAATCAATCTCAGACACCTGTGATAAGTAGTTTGCCAGGTGAGCCCAATTAAAGGAAAACTACTTAAGAAGGACGTTCCACATTATTAAGCAGGCCACAGGTTTCAAGCAATATGGGAAAGAAAAAGGATCTGTCTGCTGCCGAAAAGCGTCAAATAGTGCAATGTCTTGGACAAGGTATGAAAACATTAGATATTTCACGAAAACTTAAGCGAGATCATCGTACTGTGAAGAGATTTGTGGCTGATTCAGAGCACAGAAGGGTTCGTGCAGATAAAGGCAGAATGAGGAAGGTTTCTTCCAGACAAATTCATCGGATTAAGAGAGCAGCTGCAAAAATGCCATTGCAAAGCAGCAAACAGGTATTTGAAGCTGCTGGTGCCTCGGGAGTCCCGAAAACCTCAAGGTGTAGGATCCTCCAGATGCTTGCAGTTGTGCATAAACCTACTATTCGGCCACCCCTAACCAATGCTCACAAGCAGAAACGGTTGCAGTGGGCCCACACATACATGAAGACTAATTTTCAAACAGTCTTGTTTACTGATGAGTGCCGTGCAACCCTGGATGGTCCAGATGGATGGAGTAGTGGATGGTTGGTGGATGGCCACCATGTCCCAACAAGGCTGCGACGTCAGCAAGGAGGTGGCGGAGTCATGTTTTGGGCTGGAATCATGGGGAGACAGCTGGTGGGCCCCTTTAGGGTCCCTGAAGGTGTGAAAATGAACTCTGCAAGGTATGTAGAGTTTCTGACTGAGCACTTTCTTCCATGGTACAAAAAGAAGAACCATGCCTTCCGTAGCAAAATCATCTTCATGCATGACAATGCACCATCTCATGCTGCAAAGAATACCTCTGTGTCATTGGCTGCTATGGGCATAAAAGGAGAGAAACTCATGGTGTGGCCACCATCCTCCCCTGACCTCAACCCTATTGAGAACCTTTGGAGCATCCTCAAGCGAAAGATCTATGATGGTGGGAGGCAGTTAGCATCAAAACAGCAGCTCTGGGAGGCTATTCTGACATCCTGCAAAGAAATTCAATCAGAAACTATCCAAAAACTCACAAGTTCAATGGATGCAAGAATTGTGAAGGTGATATCAAAGAAGGGGTCCTATGTTAACATGTAACTTGCCCTGTTAGGATGTTTTTGATTGAAATAGCTTTTGATTTCAGTAAATATGACCTCCTAATGCTGCAAATTCAACAAATGACCATTTTCAGTTTTTTACAACCTATGAAATGTTTTCAAACTCTGTTGTGCATAATAATTTGGAACAGTGCATTTTGAGTTTTTCATTTTTTAAATAAATACTGTTGTCAGTGGGAGGTTTGTTCAATAAAATTCCAAATGTACCCTAACTGTTGATTACTTGAAAATTATACTGACTGTCATTTGCATCGACAAATTAGGAAAACCAGAGAAAGATATCATTTGCATAATAATTTGGAACGCAGTGTATACTGTAGGTGTAAACTCAATATCACAGGTTTTAAACTACGGTCACATTTTAATGTTGTGTTAGCTAACGCCTCCGTTTTGTTGTCTTGTGTTTGTTGAGCGATTATAATGTTTGTGTCTACACAACAGCACATGTGATATTCGCATGTGTAGAAGTAGGATTGCAGTATAGAGAGTCATCTATGTCTGTATACCTATGGTTGTTAATCTCTATATATCATATCACAAATGCACATTCCGTTAGATAGGTTTCTACTCAACACTTAATCTAATGGTGCGAATTACAAAGTTCAATGCAAAGACTCAAATAGACGCGATTTCGTGCGAATGTCGCGAATTGCGTCTTCTGCGCAAGTTGAACATTTTCAGCAATCAAAGCGATTATTGTCACGTATGGTTTGACACGTCCAGACGCATGGAGACACTCCCTGTCACGCACAGATTTTGTTCGCGCAAGTGATTCGAAAAACAAGTAATCCCGCGAGTAATGTAGGGAGAGGAACGCGATGCTCTGCTTTTGGTGTGAACAGCCGCTCTGAGGGTTTTCTTCCAGATCTGCTTCATGTGCAGAGTGTAAAGTAAGAAGAAGAGGTGTTGTGATGGATGTTTGTTTGCGTGTGTGAGTATGAACGGAAGGTTGTGTCTGTGTGGTCTCATTATCATCACACACACCGGAGGCTCTTTCCTGCCAGTACTTCATTCGGACGACTAAAAAGAATGTTGGAGAATGTCAGCGGGTGAAGATTTGACTCTTTCCTTCAAACACCTGAAGCAGTGGAGTGAGAATTTAAGATGAGACCACACAAGATCTCTGACTGCATGATACCGGAGAAAGTGTTTCTTGAGTTCTGTGGTCTCGTGCTGTTTTACTGCTCGAGTAGAAATACAAGAACAAACTGAAATCAGGTTTTCTGGAAGGAAATCAAACGTCTGGATCTGCAAAACACCTCATAAAAATAACTTGTGTATTTAATGCACAATAACACACTTTAGTTTGATAAAAGACACTTGTGCATCAGAACGGCATTTATTTAGCAGGAGGTGTTTTTTATTTGATGATTGATTTGGCCGTGTTTGTGTTTTGCACGGCAGTATTGTGTTATAAATATAAACTCCTCATTTAGATTCAGTGTCTTTAAACACCTCATCATTCAAACAACTGCTGTTTCAGTGGGTGAAAACACAGCGTTTGACCGGTTGTAGACCCGAGAATCCCGTCGCTCTTCACTTTATAATGACATCAGAATTATGATGATTCGCTCCGGTCTGAACGTGGATGAAACGGTTTACTGTAGAAACAGAACCGGGCTTTCAGACGCCTGTGCCCTCGGCTGCACAGAGCCGTATATAAAGAACATTTCAGCTTCATCACGGACCATTAGCAAAACACATCATCGCAGCCCAACACAACCCGCCTCATTCAACTCCAAATATAAAACTGCTGCCCTGCCCTGACCGACTGTAGAACAACACATGAATTCACCTGTGTTAACTCAATCATGTGTTGACACGCATCTGTAGTGGCTGTGTTTTGATTGAAATGTTACACGTGTGTGTGTGTGTGTGTGTGAATTGAAAGTGATGTGTTGTAATGTTTTTCTCACAGTTGACTAGTCTTAATCTGACCGGTGGACTCTTCAGTAGAGCAGGTTCTGGGGTTCCTGTAAGAGGCACACATTTAGACGCGACGGCTGAGAGATCCAAGTGAGAAATCACACACACACACACATGCACATTCACTATAGACATAAGTATTTTGTACAAATTCTATTCCCTCACCTACCCCTAAACCATCACATAAAAACCTTTGACTTTTTAAAAAAGCCTTTAGTATGATTTGGTTTGGGCACAAAACACAGAAAGTGTCCCCGTAAACCATGTTTATGTTGTTATATAATACAATATATACAATACCACATATACAAGTACACACAGCCACCGCTCTGTCTGCACTTTATTGTTGTGTAGTGACTTTAAGGGACAGTTCACCCCAAAATGAAAATTCTGTCCTCATTTACTCCCCCAGGTTGTATTTGTTCTGATGAACACGAATGAAGATATTTGTAAGAATGTCAGTAACCAAACAGATCTCATCCCCATTTACTGCCATGGGAGTCAGCGGGGGGATGAAATCTGTTTGGTTACTGACATTCTTCAGCAGAACAAAGACATTTATACAGGTTTGGAACAATCTGAGGGTGAGTAAATGAGGACAACATTTTTATTTGTGGGTGAACTGTCCCTTTAAGATCACAAGTGGTGTCATTTGACATCGTCGCTTGACATTAACGTCACCACCAAGCCTCTGACAACTCTTTCAAACCTTTGTTATAAACATGATTTCTGATAAGTAATTACTCCATGAATGAAACGTTTTTTAGATTTGTACCCATGTTAAATTATTTGTGAGGTATTTCTGCGTGATGACGTCCCTGACACTCTCTCGCGCCTGGACTGCAGTTAACTTCCGGTCTGTGTTTGGCTAGTGTCTAACTATTTATATTTAATTTAATTTATATTATTGTTTTATCGTATATTAATTGCATTAAATAAACGATTTGTTGAATTTTGTTGTATGTTCATTTTATTAAATAAACAATTTGTTGAATGGGTCCTGTAGTTTGGTCGCATTTAAAGAAACCATAGGGTACATTGACATCTAGTGGTTAAGCTTGGTATCGCAGTCTAAATTCAAAATATTGAGGAGCCAAGTTTAGCCGCTTCTTCTCGGTTTCTTTTGATTATATAATAATCTACAGGCTCTCTATTGTTTGTGAATGTGTACCGGAAGTCACCTGCAGCCCGCGAACGTGCGCATGCGCAGTAACGTTTGTTTATGTTGTCACTTTGAAACCATCTATAGTTGCTTTTTGTTAGCAGCTGCCATTTTAAAGACATGTAATAGCTTTACAAATCAAAAGTGGGTCATTACTGATGTGTTTTATGTCACAGAATGAAACATAAAAGTATTTATAGTTTTTTTTCACCACGGACCTTATTTCAGACATTTGACTAAGAACCCATTAAACACCCATTGACTTTGGAGTGATGCTGAAAAGCTAACTCACTTCTGGGTTCTGCGTACAAATAAACATCATCCCTAAGTCGTGCTCACGGATGAAACGTGTAGATATTTACTAAATGAGATTAAAGTCGTCACATTTCACTTCACAACAACGTTTGACTAAATCTACTGTCTTCGGTAGTTTAATGAGTAGTTTTTTCCTCCATTTTCCATAAAGTGTAAGAGAAGTGCACTCAAAAGTAAAAACCTCAGAAGAACTTTCTCAAGAGTTTAGTGTGAAAGTCATCCGTACGGAGGCATTCTATAGAAAGTAAACATTCTCAGGAAAGGTTGAAAGTGTTGTTTGTTCTGTGTGTGACCAATTGAGCTCTCACCTCACACACACACACACGCACGCACGCACACACACACACACACACGCACACGCACACGCACACGCACACGCACACGCACACGCACACACACACACACACACACACACACACGCACGCACATCACATGACTGCTCCAGGATCAGCTGTTGTAATAGAAGAGAATGTGGTGCAATGGAAGGGTCAAGTCTGTGGGTTTTCTCTTGTATTTTTACAGCGATATGTGAGTGACTATCTCAGAAACCTTAGCCCTGGTCTTCCCTTCAGTGTTTTTCCAGTCCAGCCCTTCCTTACGTATGGAAATATCAGGGAATTCCTGGAATGTCTGCCTTTTCCCCTTTTGAAATGTTTGTATTTCCACAGAACAGACGGACGGACGAACGGTGCTCGTGTAGAATCTGTTATATTCACAGCATGGGTGTATTTAAAAGAGATGAACAGAATGATGTCTTTCCATTAAGATGAACTGTCAGTTATTCCGAATAGTGTTAGGGAGGAAGATTTCATTCCCGTTTAAAACGTGGCGTCCCATTTGTTCGATATCCGTCTGGAACTTTCCCCTGGCTACTGTGTTCTACACATCAAAGTACACCAAACTGAAGTCTTTTTGTCTTCAGAAGAATCTCAATTCATCACACTTGACCCTTTATTCACTCAACGCTGTCTTTAATGCATGGGGTATGTTCGAGCACCTCCTCGAGATTTTGGGGCCGGTGGTCTGTGCCAAACATGCCGAAGACGTTAAGAGCGCCGCGTTTGATGCCAAAGGCGATTTATCGTAATGCTGTTCAAAGAGAAGTTGTGATCTTTGAAGTTGAAGCTGTCAGGTGTGTTTTTCACTCACCGAGCGTGATGATTCTTCACAAATATTCGGCCGATTTTAGTTCCATTTGGACGAGATCTTCCTCTGTTCTTGGCACGGACGGAAATTCATTTCCAGTAAGTTATTGCTATAGCAGTGATGATAATAATAGACGTGGCTCGGTATGGTAATGGAATGTCATCATTATTGAATATTTAGGTTTGGAGTGGAAGAATGTGGTGTCCCGTCGAGATCATGATGCTGAATTTACTGTCTGCTTTACTTTGGCTTCTTACCGTAGTATTCCAGGATTTCTCCCACTGCCCGACTAAAAACCACTTCACACACACACACACAACTCTCACCCTCATGACATTCAAACCTGTTCTTTGTAACCCAAACGCAGGTTTCTTTAAAACGTGCAAGTGAATGGTTGCCACCTCCTTTTCAAAGAATGAATTAAAAAGAAGGATTCCACACGACACGTGTTGTATATGCAGTGTGTGTGATGAAAACGGCTTCTCATTTTATGCCATTGTCTAGTTTGTTTGGTGCATGTTCACCCACTGTGTGTGTTTGTTGTGTATGAGGGCAGTGGCTGTAGAAGAGCTTGTCTGAGGTCAAAAAGACTCGAGTCAATACTCTCGAGTTTATAGTGGAAATGCAGTCATCTTTAAACCATGTCGTAGTTGAAAAAAGCTTCTTTACTATGATTGGGATGGTTTGGGTTGACGTGGTGAGCGGGTGAGACATTCCTCTGCGTGCTGACAGTGTTGTGTTAATGAATGAAGCTGGACACCAGACACATCAGCACCAATCTTTATATCTCACCGTTCCTTCGAACACAGCGTATACTAAACGCAACTCTCTGTAACAACCTGCTTTTCAACCGTGTGACTTCAGGTATATTCATAAGCAAAAAAAAAGAAATCAGTTTTGTGTCGTGAGGCGTTACTGCAGAATGTTTATATGCCACAATACTGGCCGTGTTTCGGTGTTCTTCTAGCGGGACCATTATACTGTAAATACTCCTGTAACGACTGTTATATATGCGCTTTATGATGTCATTTGCTATACCAGATTTCAAAGTTGAATGTGCAGTGACTTGTGTTATCTCTGAGCATCACAGTGTACACAGATCATGTCATCTCAGATCATCACGGATGTGTTTGTGTTACTGACCACAACAAAGAAAAGTCTTACAGAGACACCGACACACATGAAGATGACCGGACGTCACCAGAACTTCAGTTGAAATAAACAAATTGTGTGTAACTGCTCTATTACTCTACCTAGTTTGAAATAAAATCCCTAAATTGGTTCAAAAATGTACAGCGAATGGGTGTAAATGTAAACGCTTGAGTCATTCATAATGCCGTAGAATAAATACAGCACATGATGAGAACCGTCATTGGTGGTTTGGTGCCGGGACCGTGACTCTGCTGTACGAGGACCCTCGTGATTCTGTCCCAGAGTGCATTTCCTCCAGCAGGTATTATGACATCCTCCTTCAGAGCACATTCATGTGATGTCGACGGCTGCCAGTGTTTTACTACACTGTATTTCCTATGTTTGTTTATTATGGGAATGATCTGATCTGATTCCCTGAAGTTGTCTCCAGGCTCACATGAAGGTTTGTGTTACAGATGTGTTGAGATTGTGTCATCCTGGGTCACAAAGGATTGTGAGAATCGTTGTGCATTTGCATGGGTGGATGGATCTTTTCACATGACTGCAGTCCCATGAGTCTTTGCTTCTGCTGTTGCACAAGAACAGCTTTTACTGACTCTATATGTAGTGCAGCAGGCAGCTTTACACAACCGTTTCAGCAGCGTCTGGTTATTTATGACTGTTAAAGTGAATAAATGTTCTCTCGGATATTCTTTAGAAATTCTAGAAGCTCCTACACTAGTGATGTGTCAACAGTCTGTGTGATTAATCTCATCTCCAAGATCTCAGTCTTATGTCTGTGGTCATTTGGATAAGTATGTCGTCTTTACCTGACAACATTCATGAACGGAAGGCGCACTTCTTTACATTTCTTGTTTGTGTGTTTCTACTGTCAGTCTTGAGAGACAATTTTATCACGTGAAAGGCAGATACGTGCATGTGTTAATATTGGCACCCTTGGTAAATATGAGCAAAGAATGTGAGTACAAATAACTCTGCATTGTTTTTCCTTTTGATCTTTTATAAAAAATAATCTTCAAAATTCAAACATTTCTTTAAAGTACATTTGAACAATTTGAAGTGTATATAACATTATGGAAAAAATGTTTTTCTCTAATACACCATGGTCACAATTATTGGCACCCTTGTATTCAAAACGTTCTGCAACCTCCATTTGGATGAAACACAGCTGAGTCTTTTCTTCTATGTCTGACGAGGTTTGAGAACATATGGCAAGTCATCCGAGTCCATTCCTTCATACAGAATCTCTTAAGATCCTTCAGATGTTGGTGCTCTCTTATCTTCAGTTCATCCACTCATGATCATAGTGTTGAGATCAGGGAACTGGGATGGCTGTGGCTGGATCTTGATTTGTGCTCAATGAGTCATTTTTTATTGATGTTGATGTTTATTTTGAACCAGTGTGCTGATGGACGATCTAACCACGACCCATTATCATATTTGTATAAGAACAAGTCAGGTTTAGATTTTTGTACTTGTTGGTATTTGATATAAAACATGATGACATGTATCTGAACAAGATGTCCAGGACCTCTGGTATAAAAATAGGTCCACAACAATGAAGATCTGGTGACATATTTAACTGTGGACATGGGGCATTCTTTTATCCCTGTGTGCACCAAACCTATCTTGTGTTATTGCTGCCAGAAACACTATTTTTCATTTTATATGGCCTCAGAACCCAGTCCTGTTTGAAGTTCCAGTATGGCAGATTAATATAGTGGAGTTTATTTTTGCATGAGAGCAGAAGATTCTGTGCTCTTTGACGAGTGTTTGGCCACACAAATTCTTCTCCTAGTTGTGCATTGAGACAATATAGACACACATCCTGTTTCAAGCTGATTTTCAACATCTCCAGTCCATTAAAACTTCTTGATCATTGCCCTGATGTTGGAAATGACATTGTTTATTGTTTTAACTATTTCCTTAAAGCCATTTTGTATTTTGTGTAGCTCAACACAACTATATCGCACATCAGAACTGCTGTATATTCTTTGGTTTTATCCATTGTGATAAATGATTAAGGGGGTTTGGGCTTTGTGTTACCAATATTTATTCTCCTGTGCAACAAGAAGTCATAACTGGACAACATCATGTTTCTAGTCACCTTGGTGGGCTAAGAAAATGTAAATATCAATGTGAATATAGTTGGGAGGTATTTTATTCATAAGAATTTCTAAGGGTGCCAATAATTGTGACCAGGGTGCATAAGAGAATTTTTTTTTCATAATGTTATATTCGCCCCACTTCAAAATGTTTTACATTAATGAAATGTTGGAATATTGTAGATTTTTTTAATAAAGGATAAGAAGGAGAAACAATGCAGATTTATTTTTACAGCCTTCTTTGCTCATATTTACCAAGGGTGCCAATAATAGTGGGGACAAAAAACAGCTGTGCTCAAAAAATCATGAAAAATATACCATAGCTAAGATTACTGTCAGAGGCAAATTATAGAAATTATTTTGATTCAAGTTTCAAGTAAGCTTGAAAGTTTTTAAGTAGTAATAGAATAGAGATTGTATAATGTATGCCACAGTCTGTTGCGTGTGCTGTTGACAGTTGATTCTTTTGTCTCTGCAGCATCAGAACTGCATGTGAAATCGACTGTGTGTGTGATGGAGATGCAGTCAGTGCTCAGTCAGTTGAACAGAAGCAGAGGGCGGCTACCGGCAACTATCAGCTGCAGTTTGCCATCCATCAGCTACAGCAACAGAAACTGAGATCCAGACAACTGCTGAACCAGATCCGCACTCGCCAACAGGTAACATCACATCCCTGAAAACAGCATTGTCACCGGACACATCCCTGATAACAGCGTCGTCACTGAACACATCCCTGATAACAGCGTCATCACTGAACACATCCCTGATAACAGCGTCATCACTGAACACATCTCTGATAACAGCGTCATCACTGAACACATCTCTGATAACAGCGTCATCACTGAACACATCTCTGATAACAGCGTCATCACTGAACACATCTCTGATAACAGCGTCATCACTGAACACATCTCTGATAACAGCGTCATCACTGAACACATCTCTGATAACAGCGTCATCACTGAACACATCTCTGATAACAGCGTCATCACTGAACACATCTCTGATAACAGCGTCATCACTGAACACATCTCTGATAACAGCGTCATCACTGAACACATCTCTGATAACAGCGTCATCACTGAACACATCTCTGATAACAGCGTCATCACTGAACACATCTCTGATAACAGCGTCATCACTGAACACATCTCTGATAACAGCGTCATCACTGAACACATCTCTGAAACAGCGTTCACGAGACACATCTCTGATAACAGCGTCGTCACTGAACACATCTGAAAAGCGTCGTCACTGACACATCCCTGAAAACAGCGTCTCACTGAACACATCTCTGATAACAGCGTCATCACTGAACACATCTCTGATAACAGCGTCATCACTGAACACATCTCTGTAACAGCGTCATCACCGAACACATCTCTGATAACAGCGTCATCACTGAACACATCTCTGATAACAGCGTCATCACTGAACACATCTCTGATAACAGCGTCATCACTGAACACATCTCTGATAACAGCGTCATCACTGAACACATCTCTGATAACAGCGTCATCACTGAACACATCTCTGATAACAGCGTCATCACTGAACACATCTCTGATAACAGCGTCATCACTGAACACATCTCTGATAACAGCGTCATCACTGAACACATCTCTGATAACAGCGTCATCACTGAACACATCTCTGATAACAGCGTCATCACTGAACACATCTCTGATAACAGCGTCATCACTGAACACATCTCTGATAACAGCGTCATCACTGAACACATCTCTGATAACAGCGTCATCACTGAACACATCTCTGATAACAGCGTCATCACTGAACACATCTCTGATAACAGCGTCATCACTGAACACATCCCTGATAACAGCGTCATCACTGAACACATCTCTGATAACAGCGTCGTCACCGAACACATAACAGAATCATCGCACAGCGTTCACAACAGTGTTTTCAAACATATCAGTGAAGAGAGCCTGACTGTTTCACTTGAATCAATTAAGATATTATCATCATCAGGTGATAAGTGAATGTGGTCTGCTGATTCAAAGCATGTGTTCTTGTATCCACTGACAGCCCTGCTCTTGAATAATCTGTTTGAATTCCGATATTTTACTACATCAGATAAAGGTAGTTTCACACACCATTCCCCTCCTTTGTGACTCTCATCACGATGCCCTATGGATGCATTCTCTATGAAGTGTGATTGACATCACATGTGCGTATCACACTGACATCACAGATGCTGTAAACAGCCGGTCATTTGCTCAGCATGACTGAATGCACTGAATTCATAACAGTGTTGCAATGTGTGTATCCTGATGTCACTGCGCCGCGCTGACGTTCATCTCTAATTAATGCCTTTGGGGCTTTTTGTTTTTCTTGGCTTGAGTTGAGTTTGTTTTCTGCAGGGGATTGTGGGAAAACGATTGCCACCCCCACAAACGTTTCTGGCCTGAGATGTCCTCCCTGTTACTCTGAAGCAATCGGTCCAGAGGGTCTCCAGGGGGTTTTACACTACCATACAGAGCAGATGTGTGTCTGAATCTCACGCGGGATTCTACTGTGAAATAAATAAGCGGATTAATGTTTGTTGGGTGGACTCTTGGCTTGAGACAGCCTTTCAGTCCCCTCACTTACAAACTTGTGTGGAAACCTGTTGCTCTCAAACATTCAGTTAATATAGAGTCTGAACTGGATGCAGTTTACCTTCACATCATAATTGCATAACAGTTTGAGTAACGTGTGGAAGTGCACACAAGGTTTTTTCTTTAATGACAACATCACTGGAGCGGTGTGAACCAAATCATGCCGAGCAAGATTATAGCACAACTGTTCTTTGTCTTCATTTTTTAAGCTTAAAGTGTGCTGATTTTCATGTTTGAAGTAGATGTTGAATCCCACATGTGTCTCTTTCGAGAGGCGGTTTATATGATTTAAGGGGAGTTCTGTGCTCATTGAGTTACAGGGCTGACTATTAAAAGAGCGAGAGGTCCGACTGGAGCGTGTTATTGGGCCGTTGTGCTCTGTACCGGGCGCAGACTCCACGGCTCCTCCACCGTCTTGGCCGACGGCCACCTGGCAGAATTAGAAAGGTGCCCTTTCTTGGCCCGCGGTGCAGGAGCTCGAAGCGGCAAGCGGGGTCCAGTCATTCATCAAATGCCAGCCGCCACACGGCAGAAGAGACGCATGGAAAGAATGCTTAGCCTTCCTGTTCCCCCTCCGATCACACAACGCTAGTAGCCATTAAATAGCATGTCAGGATGGAAAATATGTTTACCCGGTCCAAGCGCTCGTTCGGATGAAAACTTGTCTAAGCAAGAATGAAATGTGCAGAATTCCTGCCTTCTGGTATGTCCGATTATAAAGTATTTACGGGCTGTTATGATAAGTCGTGTCGTTTAGTGAATGAACTGAAGCTCGACCCCGAATGACTGCGAGGAAAAACGCTGCTGCTTTTAATAAAGCCTGAGATAAGGTCATTTCTTCAGCCGGAGCGTTTCGTTCCACGTCTTCTCCAGTGGAATTTTCTGCTGAACGTGCGGTCCTTCTCGACGCGCCATTTCCAAAATAAATACACAAGAAATATCACAAACGTTTAGCAGCTCCCAGCGTTTACAGTGGCTCTGCGAGCACGCACATTCACTTGAAGTTATGAAGATGATATTAATGATCAAAGAGGATCTGCGGCGCTCGCGTCATCAAACGGAATGCTTAATGTTTTCCAGAGTTTCCTCACATCTGGCATCGGTTGGACAACAATGTTGGTCCCACCCTGAGGTTGTCCACTCGGACAAAGAAAGCAATGTGGTCTCAGTGTTTACACTTTGTGTGGGAATCCACCTTCAGATCATTGACTGGTGCTTGAGTTTCACATGAAGCTGGTGGAATGAAATCGATTCAAACACAAACTGTCACACACTTGGACGTGTTTCATGTGTTTTCATGGTGGTCTCGGGTTTATTCACCTGTGTTTGTGTCTCAGGCCGTTCTGACCGCACACACCCTCGTACCTGCACCTTCAGATCCATCTCACGCTCCTGTGAGCCCACCGGACGCTCCTCGTGTCGACCCCACCATCAGACGCAGACAGAGTCCTGCGATGCCTGTACTCGCCCCCAAACCGCCCAGCGGCCCGCCCAGAGACGCACGCGCGTGCAGGACCGCCCACTGTCTACACAAGTAAGAAATCAAGTTTCTTTTCTTAATTGTAATGTCACGCTATCCATTATTGAAAGTAGTCGATGTATAATAATGTAAAGAGCAGTGTGATCGTCCTGTGATGCTGAATTCCAGCACATAATAAAAGTCTTCAGGAAGGTTTAGATTTGTTGGAGTGTACTGACAGTATTTAGGTTCAATGGTTTGCATTAGTAATGCTTGTGTTGAAGGACATTAATTCCGTTAGTATTTATTCTCGTCCTCTGCGCGCGCACACACACACACACACACACACACACACACACACACACGCGCGAGCACACACAGAGTTTGTGTGTTAAGTAAACAGTGCGGTTGGCGGTCGGGTGGTGTTTATGCGTGCGGTGGAAAGCTGATTTTGTTTTGCGCTGGGATGCTGAAGGTTTCCCACGCTGCTGCACCGCATCATGTTTACTGACACAATTACACAACAACAACACACTACACACAGAGTTCTACAGAAAAACAATGACAGGATTAACAGCATGTGCCCTGAGGGTGTTTCCGTTTCAACGGGGGTCCAGAGATGAATCCAAATAAATCAAATAAAACATATGACTACATAAATAACAAGCATTATGAAACAAATGCATGGAAATAAATTAGATTCAAATAAAAAGGGGTTTAAAAATTAAAAATATATTTTAAAATTGTATACTGTATATTGATTTTTAGATAGATTTCTACATTTATATTCATCTTTCATATGTATTTGATGTTTTAGTGTGTAAATTGGATAAGATGCTTTTCTAAATGTTAGGATGAGATGTTTATACTCCGTTTTGACTTCATGGTCAGCTCAGCAATGTTACTTTCAGAACAGCCAACCAATCAGAAGAAGCTGTGGGCGGAGCAAATGTTGTTTTCCTTTGAAGCTTGTGTCATAAAACCTCTCAAGACCTTCATGTTATTCACTGTATTTCTCTATCTGTTCATTTAAAGGGATACTCCACCCAAAAATGAAAATTCTGTTATTATTTATTATGTTGTTCCAAACCTGTATACATTTATTTGTTTTGCTGAACACAAAGAAAGATATTTGGAGAAATGTTAGCAACTGACATTTCTGACATCATCGGTAGGGATGCACCGACATTCAGCATTATCGCTTTCAGCTAAGACATAAGAAAGGGCCAGAAACACAAGCCACGCCCCCTCCATCCTTGCCCAGCGCTCAGAGCTGTCATCACGCGTCTGCACTTCAAAGACCGAGCATGTATAGAGCAGACTTTAAAGTCTGGCTTTACACTGCGTTCCAAATTATTATGCAAATTGGATTTAAGTGTCGTAAACATTTAATTTTATATTGTTCAATTAAACTTATGGATGGTATTGTGTCTCAGTGCTCTTTGGATCACTGAAATCAATCTCAGACACCTGTGATAAGTAGTTTGCCAGGTGAGCCCAATTAAAGGAAAACTACTTAAGAAGGACGTTCCACATTATTAAGCAGGCCACAGGTTTCAAGCAATATGGGAAAGAAAAAGGATCTGTCTGCTGCAGAAAAGCGTCAAATAGTGCAATGTCTTGGACAAGGTATGAAAACATTAGATATTTCACGAAAACTTAAGCGAGATCATCGTACTGTGAAGAGATTTGTGGCTGATTCAGAGCACAGAAGGGTTCGTGCAGATAAAGGCAGAATGAGGAAGGTTTCTTCCAGACAAATTCATCGGATTAAGAGAGCAGCTGCAAAAATGCCATTGCAAAGCAGCAAACAGGTATTTGAAGCTGCTGGTGCCTCGGGAGTCCCGAAAACCTCAAGGTGTAGGATCCTCCAGATGCTTGCAGTTGTGCATAAACCTACTATTCGGCCACCCCTAACCAATGCTCACAAGCAGAAACGGTTGCAGTGGGCCCACACATACATGAAGACTAATTTTCAAACAGTCTTGTTTACTGATGAGTGCCGTGCAACCCTGGATGGTCCAGATGGATGGAGTAGTGGATGGTTGGTGGATGGCCACCATGTCCCAACAAGGCTGCGACGTCAGCAAGGAGGTGGCGGAGTCATGTTTTGGGCTGGAATCATGGGGAGACAGCTGGTGGGCCCCTTTAGGGTCCCTGAAGGTGTGAAAATGAACTCTGCAAGGTATGTAGAGTTTCTGACTGAGCACTTTCTTCCATGGTACAAAAAGAAGAACCATGCCTTCCGTAGCAAAATCATCTTCATGCATGACAATGCACCATCTCATGCTGCAAAGAATACCTCTGTGTCATTGGCTGCTATGGGCATAAAAGGAGAGAAACTCATGGTGTGGCCACCATCCTCCCCTGACCTCAACCCTATTGAGAACCTTTGGAGCATCCTCAAGCGAAAGATCTATGATGGTGGGAGGCAGTTAGCATCAAAACAGCAGCTCTGGGAGGCTATTCTGACATCCTGCAAAGAAATTCAATCAGAAACTATCCAAAAACTCACAAGTTCAATGGATGCAAGAATTGTGAAGGTGATATCGAAGAAGGGGTCCTATGTTAACATGTAACTTGCCCTGTTAGGATGTTTTTGATTGAAATAGCTTTTGATTTCAGTAAATATGACCTCCTAATGCTGCAAATTCAACAAATGACCATTTTCAGTTTTTTACAACCTATGAAATGTTTTCAAACTCTGTTGTGCATAATAATTTGGAACAGTGCATTTTGAGTTTTTCATTTTTTAAATAAATACTGTTGTCAGTGGGAGGTTTGTTCAATAAAATTCCAAATGTACCCTAACTGTTGATTACTTGAAAATTATACTGACTGTCATTTGCATCGACAAATTAGGAAAACCAGAGAAAGATATCATTTGCATAATAATTTGGAACGCAGTGTAATTGTGCAGCGCGCGTATGTAAAGAGACGCGTCTGACGGTGCGTATCCACTGGTGCGGAGCGAGCGCTTTAATCCCTTCCTATGGAAGTTGTGTGAAGATGTGCACAGGAATGTGAGGGACTTGAAGTTCCTGAAAGAATATTTTTTATTTTGATTGTGCGTGTATACTGCGTGTCTGTAACAATAACACGATAGGCTTTATTGGGTACTGGAAAGGATTCCCAATCCTGCAGGAAGCATTCCATTAACACTCCGATAGAGATCCACGACCCCTCTACACCAGCGCTTCTCAAACGGGGGGCCCCCAAGATGGATCCATGTAGAAATTAATCATCAATTTTATGCAATCAAACATCAGAAAAACATGCCCACCAACCAAAAGAATGAAAGTTCCAGCATTGTGTGACATAGTTTGTTTTTGGTTTAATTAAAATGTTAGAGTTAAGATTATAAGTCTTTATTTGGGGGGCTGCAATGTGATGCACACTACACAAAGGGAGCCTAACAATGAAAAAGTTTGAGAACCACTGGTCTAACAATTCAAATGAGAATATAGCTACACTGTCCCTTCATGTCTAAAGGCAAACTGAGGTGCTGTATTCATATTGAACTATAGCTCAGTATTAGTTTGCATTGTTTTGTATAGTTATGTTAATTACTTGAGTGCGGTTTTGCAGATAATAATTGTTCCCTTTCTGTCGGTCTCTCGACGTTGTGTCGAACCGACAGATTGGGGTTCGTCTTGAGAACCTATCATCTTCTGAGTATTTTGAAAAATCCAATGAAAATTGGCGAATGAAGTTTGCATGCCGGACTCCTCCCCGGAGTCCTCATTCATCCACCGTTTGCTCTTCAGAGCCTGTGCATCTGATGAGCGACACAGCGATCTTTAGTGATCAATATTCTGCTGGAATCTACGACGTGGTGCAGCGGACGGTCCCTTCCTGCAGTGACTCTCCCCTGGGCGTCTCGGCAGTTCCGGAGGTATTCAAGCAAATTTCCTTTTCTAAAAGAGCAAATTTCTCCAGCGTGGCTTGTCCCGCTGTTCTCATGGGTGCAACACACTCATCGAGGAGGGGGACGGACACAATGTCTGCTTCCGCTACGTTGTGGACACGTCCTGCCCGCACTGCGGGCGGTTGATGATTCAGACATTGCGTCACGGGTGGCTGTGTTCCCACGGGACTCAGCCATCACCTCGACTGCTCCCGGTTCCGTGACGGCAGGACTACGGCCCTGCCGTCCACTACGGCAAGCAGCAAGGGTGATATGAGGATTACTGTGAGCGTTAATCCGCCAGCCACTGGCTCACGGACCGTTCGCACCCTGTCTCGCTCGTCTGACCATTCCCCAGGAGATGGTCCCACTACTCCTAGCCCCGGTCTTGGTCCCTGGGAGCCTGACTAGAGCCCCCAAACCGTCACGGTGGCTACGGGATACGATCCGTCTCGGCTACGCGATACAACTTACCAGACACCCGCTCGAGTTCGGGACATCCTCTTACCTCAGTCAGAGTCAAGGATGCTCCCGTGCTTCGGGCCAGGATCACCACCCCTCTGGCAAGCGATCGTGCTCGTCCCTCTGGCCGAGATGTTCAACGGGTTCTGCAGCCCATACTTCATCGTCCCCAAAGAAGGGGGTTGCTAGATGTGCGTACCCTGAACAGGCACCTACTCAAGCTGCCGTTCTGGATTCTTACGCAGAAGCACATCCTGGCGTCTACCAGACGTCAAGATTGGTTCATGGCAATCGACCTGAAGGACGCTTACTGTCATGTCTCGCTTTCGGGCAAGCGTTGCAGTACAGAGTCCTCCCCTTCAGTCTGTCCCTGTCCCCACGCGTCTTCACGAAGACCGTGGAAGCCGCCCTCACTCCCCTCGGGGAGAGAGGTGTGCGGGTACTAACTATCTCGACGACTGGCTCATCTGGGCACACTCGCGAAATCTGTTGTGTACACACAGGGACCTGGTGCTCCGGCACCTAGATCGGTTGGGACCTCAGGTCAACCGAGAAAAGAGCAAGCTCTCCCCTGTGCAGAGCATCCTCTTTCTCGGTGTGGAACTCGACTCTGTCTCCATGACAGCGTGGCTGACTCAGAGCACGCTCAGTCAGTGTTGAACTGCCTGAAACACTTCAGGCAGTCAGTGGTCCCCCTGAAACTTTCAGAGGCTCCTGGGTACATGGCATTCTCGGTGGGGGTGGTCCCCCTCGGGTCGATGCACATGCGACCGCTCCAACACTGGCTACAGAGACGGGTTCCCTGGAGAGCGTGGCACACCGGCAGCAGGTGTATGGTCATCATGCCTTTCTGCCGACGCACCCTGACCCCCTGGTCTTCAATGACCTTCTTGCGGATAGGGTCCCCCTAGGGCAGGGGCAAGGCGTGTCGTGGTGACGACGGTTGCCTCCCTGCAGGGTTGGGGTGCCGTGTGCAACGGGCACGCAGTGTCGGGGCGGTGGACGGGCCCCCGCCTGCGTTGGCATTTCAACTGCCTAGAGTTGTTGGCTGTGCTACTTGCACTGAAGAGGTGGCAACCTCTCGTGCAGGGCAAGCACGTGCTGGTCCGGCAGGACAGCACAGCTGCCGTGGCGTTAATAATCGTCAGGGTGGCATTCGCTCACGGCAGCTAACACGACTCGCCCGATGCCTCCTCCTCTGGAGTCAGCAGGGGATCAGCTCCCTGCGAGCCACACACATCCCGGGCGACCTGAACCAGACAGCAGACGTGCTCTCTCGTCAGTCGATGCCTCGCAGAGAGTGGCGACTCCATCCCCGCACAGTCCAGCTCATATGGGAGCAGTTCGGCCAGGCGCGGGTGGACCTGTTGCCTCCCTGGACTCCTCCCATTTCCGCTTTGGTACTCCCTGACCGAGGGACCCCTCGGCATGGATACCCTAGCGCACAGCTGGCCGCAGGGTAAACGGAAGTACGCCTTCCCCCCAGTAGCCTCATTGCACAGGGCTTGTGCAAGGCCAGGGAAGAGGAGCATGTGGTACTAGTGGTACTAGTTACGCCCTATTGGCCTAACCGGACTTGGTTCTCGGAGCTAAGGCTCTTGACAACAACTCCGCCCTGGCCGCTCTCCCTGGCGAAGAACCTGCTTTCCCAGGGGAAGGGGCACGTTACGGCATCCCAGGCAGACCCCTGGAACATCCATGTCTGGACGGGATGAGGAGATCCTGAGTGGCCCACCCCCTGCACTGGTTGGGACATCACTTAGGCTAGGGCCTCGGCCACTAGGCGGCTATACGCCCATAAGTGGCGCCTCTTCTCATCCTGGTGCTCTTCTCGGTGAGAAGACCCGCGGAGTCGCTCAATCGGGAACAGGCTGTCCCTTCCTCAGGAGAGACTGGAGAGTAACCTCTCCCCCTCCACACTGGGAGTGTATGTAGCCGCTACGGCCGCTCATCACGACCCAGTTGCTGGGAAGCCTCTGGGACAGCACGACCTTGTCATTAGGTTCCTAAGGGGCGTGAGAAGGCTACCACCTTGTCCGCGCTCCGTACCCTCTTACGACCTAGGCGGCGGGCCTCAAGAGGCCTCCCCTTCGAGCCCCTCGGCGCTGCCGCTCTTTCTCACCTCACGATAAAGACGGCTCTCCTGATGGCGCTCACTTCCAAGAGGGTAGGGGACCTACAAGCACCCTCTGTGTCCACAGATTGCCTAGAACTCGGTCCCAGTGATTCTCACGTTATCCTGAGACCCCGGCCCGGCTACGTGCCCAAAATTCCCACCACTCCCCCTAGAGACCAGGTGAACCTGTAGGCGCTCCCCACCGGGGAGGAAGACCCAACCCCATCCGTGTTGTGTCCAGTACGCACACTGCGCCTCTACTTGGACCACACGCAGAGCTTCAGAAGCTCGGGAGCAGCTCTTGTCTGTTTTGGAGGTCAGCAGAAGGGGAGGACTGTCTCCAAACAGAGGCTGGCGCACTGGTTCGGGGATGCCGTCGCTACGCTGCAGTGTTCACTCAGAGATTCTGTGTAAACTCGAAACACATGACCTTTATGCTGTCCACTGTGCTTCATGATGTATTTGATTTATTTTCTTAAGTTGTTTTTGGTAACACTTGCTGTCTGATCCTGATGTGTTTTCTCATTCACTTAAAGGGGTCATATGACACGGCTAAAAGGAATATTATGGTTTGTTTTAGATGTAATGTAATGTGTATACAGGATTTAAGGTTGATAAACGCTGTATTCTCCACACACCGTGCATGTTTGTATCTCCTCTTTGCTCCGCCTCTCTGAAACGCACAGATTTTTAACAAAGCTCATGGCTCTGAAAAGCGAGGTGTGCTGTGATTGGCCAGTTCACCAGTGCGTAGTGATTGGTGGAATACTGCAAGCATGTGACTGAAATGTAACGCCTCTGACCATATTTGGAACATCAGGTTCCAAAGGATTTTTTTTTTATTGCAACAAATACAATGCCAGGGGTAAACAGAGACAAATATTACAAAGTTACAAAATTAGAAAAATATCATGTGAATGACACAACGTTACAGTTTTGAGGGCTTTTGGGTTGCTGGAGTCAATGAGAGTTCCTCTTCAATTGTACTGCATAGCTTGTCTGTGAAGCACGGCTCTGGGATCAGTAGGAAATGCTGCTCAATCTAAAAGCAGTGCGAGTTGAAAATGTGCATTTGAAAAAGCAACGCCCGTCAAACATGATCATTATAAATATACTTTATTATCATGAAAATACCTGATGAGGCTTGAGGAACAGTGATAAAAGATGTCCATAGGCATTTCCTAGATTCTAGAACTACGTGTGTCATGGTCTTCTTCTGCAGTGCGTATTTGGAGTTTCTGCACGAGAGCGCCCTCTGGCTTTCAGATGCAGCAGCATTCTACCGTACTGCACTCAAAAGCTGTGGATAAATCACGTTATATTCATCGTCGGTTTATTGCGACAGCCATACGTCCACCTTACTTGCGTCTACATTTGGGCGGTCTTAGTCAAATCAGACCACCAACTGATGTAGATTTGTGGGGGTGTGGTTACACGAGGTGTTTCAGGCAGGTCTGGGTGAGCATTCGCTTTTACATAGAATGACTCTTTTGTTCCCACACTTTCATTTCTGCAATCATACGTGTCTAATACATGCATGAGCAACTTATAACACACCAAAGACACAGAAAAACACGTCGTATGACCCCTTTAACAATTGTTTATACAAGTGCTCACAGCAGTGCTGTGTTAAAGAACAGAAATCAACATCAGGTGATGGATATACTGTTCACTCCACTCATATCATCACAACAGCATCTTCTCTACAGAGGTTTTAATATCACTCTATTGTTTCTAGTTGTGATATTGTACTTTTCCTTTCATTACTTGTGTTATCTTTAAAATCTCTTCTCTTTTCTAAATGCACACAATCATTGCATTCCAGTGTTTGAGAGAGAGACAGAAGTGTGTGTGTGTGAGTCAGTGATGGGTGATGGGGGTCTGCAGTGTTTGCTCGGGTCCGTGTCATGTTTACTCTCCCTGGGAGGAATTCCAGAACAGCTCTCTCTCTCTCTCTCTCTCTCTCTCTCTCTCTCTGTCTCTCTCTCTCTCTCTCTCTCTCTCTCTCTCTCTCTCTCTCTCGTACTGTAGATGTGTTTATCTGTAACAGTATTTCTGTTGATTGTGTAAATGTTGCTGTGGAAGTGATGTTTCTGGCAGTCTAATGAAAGGAGAACTTTGTGAAGTGTACAAGGCAGCACTGTGTTCCCTCATTAGTGCACTAATGCCGCTCTGCTTGTGTTTCTTCACTTTAACACCCGCTGAGCTTGATTTATTGTTTTCCCGTCCTGTCTGCCAAATCAGAGAAATGAAGTTCGAGAGACCGCCGGTATTCAGAGCAATGATTCAGATCATTAGAGCGTCCGTTTCTCCTGTTCATCCTCTAGAGTGAATCTAACAAACCATTCAAACCAGTCTGCGCATCCCATTAAGCCATCATGTCATCAAAAATGAGCAGAATACTAAAGCACTCATTCATCATTGTTTTTGAGGTGGTATGATGGTGTTTGACAGGTGTGAGATTCAGTGATGATGCTCTTCATGATCAGTGTGTGTGTCTACAGGAGAACATCAGCCGATCCTCCAGCCTTCAGTGGACATCATGTTGTGTATGACAGTGTGTGTGCAAAGACAGGTGAGGACTCGCAGGCACGCATACACACGCACACACGCACACACACACACACACACACACACACACACACACACACACACACACACACACACACACACACACACACACACACACACACACACACACACACACACACACACACACACACACACACACACACACACACACACACACACACACACACACACACACACACACACACACACACACATATGCACACGCGCACGCTGCACATGCACACACACACACACACACTTGTGCTGAATGTGCTGGTCATCAATGTCAAATTCTCCACAGAGAGAGAGAGACATGTCATATGTAACTTACAATAGTGCTACTGTATGTAGTTTGGAATGTATCCAAGATGTTAAAGGAGGTCAAGTGGCCAAATTAGCCAAACAATCAGTCTGACAGACACTTAACAGTTTCACATAACTGAGATGCATGTTTATATTTAGTTTATTTGTTTATTTAGCGTTATACCATGGTCTGATTGAATACTGGATTCTGATTGGCTGGAAGGTGTGCATTAAAACCCTTTATTACACGGCTGGTTGGAACGCTTGATTCTGATTGGCCAGTCTTGACATTTGCAGGTTCGTTATTTCCTGATAACTACCTCTCAAAACTAATAACACACGGTAACCCGGACGCAGCAAATCATTTTGACAAATTAAATATGTCTATTGATAATATTTATGACATTATATTTACAAATGATTAAACCAAATTGCCTGTTTGTGACGTTTGAACGTCGTTTCTTACCTTAAAACCGAAAGTAAACCGCTTTTCCTCACGGAAGGTCTGCATTCAGTAAAAATGAGCTCATAAAATATTTCAATGTACAAGCACCCAGCTGTTATCGCAGAAATAAGCCCTGACAGTGTGATCAGGACCCGACGCGAAGCGCACATTACATTATCATTAGTACATTATCCCTTACTTAACGCACGAGTAGTTCCAGTCAGTTTGATCAATGTTGGAAATGAACTGACAAATATAACTTTTCATTTCACCTGTCTGATCAAAAACGACACTGTAAACATCAATAACATCTTTAACTTGGCAAATGATCATGGTATAAGCAGGATAATCCACAGCTAGCCGCGCATTAAAGGATTTGAATCCCTTACTTAAATTGCCGTGGTCAAGATGACTCTCAGTACTCTGGGCGGTGTGTTATCAGATCTAGCTATTGTTAGCTGGGAATAACAGACCTCTGAACATCAAGACTGACCAATCAGAATCAAGTATTCTGGAGCGACGCGTAATAAATGCCCAAAATACAATATATGTAGCCCGTACCGGTACCAACCAAATAAGAGAGCAACTTTTGTTGTGATATTTTAGTAATGTGTATGACGGCATTATTCTCATGTCTGTGATCGGCTGATTGACAGATTTGACATTATAAGCCTGTCAATGAGCGGTTGTGTTTTTCCTGTCAATGAGCAGCCTTGCGCTCTCGGCAGAGAAGCGCTTCTGAATTTCACGAATGCGTTTGTCCATTGTTGTGTGGTTTCAGAAGGTTTGGGCTTTAAATAACAGCAGAAGCACACAGATGGAGATGCTGGAGCGTGTTGTGTTGTTTTAGTGTGGATGAGAGCGAGAAGCTCTGATGGACTGTGACATACGCTCACATTCTCTCAAATCAACCGTCAACACACATCACATCTCTGGCTCTTCTCATCTCGCTCATCTGCGGGCTTTGTGTTTATTCGCTGACATCGCAGCCGAACTTTATGCTTAAGACTTTTACAATACAAATCCAGTTCAATCAAGTAAACTACCACAAAGATTTGCGATGACTTTTACTTTCATGACACATAGCTCTTTTTAAAGATGTATATTTGGCAGACGCTTCAGTCATCAAAACTATGAAGTATAAGAGTTTTATAGTGACCAAAACATGTTCAACGATTCAAAGCTCGTGGGCTTTATCCTGCACACTTGTTCATTCTTAAGTTTGGTTCTTTTAGGTAATGCATAAATAAATATGTCGATGTTTTTGTCTATGAAACTGATCTGGTTTTTAGGACCATGAGATGGAAAGTCAGTGAAGTGTGTCTGTGACGTGTCTGTGTGTGTATTTGACTGTAAATTCTGGCATTGGAGAGAGAGGAAAATCTTTTCTCCATCCCCCCGTTTCTTCTTGCTGAATGTGGAAAAGCAGTGGTGTCAGTGGACTGGAAGGCAGGCGTGAGGTTTTCTGGGTGTAAAGAGCTGCAGAATACACAGAGACACATGAAAAGAGTTGAGTGTTCATATCAAAAACACTCTTCATGAACTCGCATCATCACCCGCCTCTGTGCTCTTCAGTTCTCTCATCATTCCTCTGTGTGTGGAGTCCTTTCATTATAAATGAATTATTGCTGCTTGTATTCATTCAGAGACTCTGTGGGGTATTTCTCCTTTCTGAACACATCTTTCATTTGTCATTTATCCGCAAGATAAACTAGTCAAGAATACAGGTTGCGTGATATTCAGTCTACTTTTTATGTAGGTCTCAGAACTAAACTTAAAATGACACGTAACTGTACATGACTTGCGCCGACAGATATTTGCTCTATACTTGTACTCAATCTTTTTGGAGATAAACTTGGTAAAAGTATCATGAAGTATTTTAAGTGCGCTTGACTTGTGTTTACTCTTTTGATTGGAATCGTCTAATAAATACTCACAAAGTTTTGACATACTGTCTTATAAACACACTTTGAGGTCTAACAAATGTTCATGTTTAGTGACAAGTTCAGTTTGGAGTAGTTTCGAGTAAATCCAACATGTTTGAAACTGAAGCTGATCTGCATTATAGATATTTACTTCAAGTACACTTAAAGGTTTATTTCAAGTATAAAAATGAATACCTAAAGAGGAAGATAGTAGTGTACTTAAGGTGCAAATATATAATATATAAACAGTATACCTATGAAACATACAAGTATACTCTTAGTTTACGGCGAGTATACTTCAAGGTGTACTTTTATCAACTAAAGAAATATGCTAGAATTATTGAACGAGTAAACTATACTTATTCCCTTGCAGTTCACTTGTAGTAGAGTTATAAGCAAAAAAGTAGTTGCAAACTAGTTGTGTACACAACGTTTACTACTGATAGACTTGTAACATGTACAGCTTGAAAGAACTGAGTCACTTTAAATGAACACATCTGCCAAATGCATGCATGTAAATAAAAAACTTCATTTGCAAAAAGATAGCTTGAAAAATCACGTTTTTTACAAGGGGCAATCTTCCCGTCTCTCTCGGAAGTGACTAAAACTGCAATTCACCGACTGGCCGCTAGAGGCTGGCTCCAAAACCGAGCAGAATCTCATTGAGCCCCATGTTAAAATGGCCAGCACAAAAAACGTGTTTACAGCCTGGTACAAAACATTATTTTGGTCTATGTAGGTCATTTTACCCTTCATGACAACTGTGAGGGGGGTGAATTTTTTTATAACTCATCCGTTTAGATTATGTTAAGCCTTAAAATTCTGCATAATTAAGGGCGTGGCCACTTGAGTGACAGGTGTCCATTTAGCTGTCACGTGCACAGCCACTGAACTTGCCATCTCTGCAGTGTTTCTGCTTTTGTTTTATACAGTGTATGGTTTTTTATTGATAATATCTTACGATGACGCGACGCCTCAGCCAACTTTAGGCTTCATTTTTACTCTTCACAAACCTACGGGTGACATCACGGACACTACGTCCATATTTTATACAGTCTATGGTTTTTTATTGTGTTTCCAATTAATCAAAACAAACCAACTGCAGTTTGATATTAAGTAATAACTCAAAAAATACAGCTAACTAACAATAAAAACATAATAAAAAATCTAAAAATGATTTGTTTTTGCAAATGAACTCTTCAAATGTAAACATTGGATTGGACAGGTCACATGCTGATTAATGATTGAAGTGAATTATTCAGTGTGCTCAGAGAATGGATGGATATTGTTGTGTGTAATATTAATGTGACTGAGTTGTGTTCTTCATCCACAGGTCTGTCAATGTACAGTAAAGTGTTTCACACTCAGGGCTCTAACAACAGATGAACCAAACCAAAGATCAACCGTCAGAACACATCTACTGAAAGCATCAGTTCACCTGTTCTCTCTACTCACACACATGATGGGAATTCAACACGCACTCCAGAAATGACTGTGTCTGAGGTTTCATCAATGCTTCTCTACTCTTCATTCTGAGGTCAAAAACTGAGCAGGAGGACTGAAGACTTACAAACAGCCGACACGCAGTCAGAGCTCATAAATGTGACGTTTACATGAACATGAACTCTTTTTTTAAGTGCCTCTTTCAGAAGTTTGTAATGCTGGTTTGGACTAATGAAGTTCAATGTTCAGTTAGCGGTCCGGTAGAGTTTACCTTCATGACAGTTTTCTGTAGCTGCTTGAGTAAACATAAAGTCAGTTTTACTCAGTAATATTTGAGTAATGTTGGGTCCTGGTAACACTTGACAAACATGACACAAAAATCCTCGTGTATAAACACATTTGTTGGTGTTTTGGCTCGTTGTGTTTTCAGGAAGAATGAAACCTTTAATTCTACTCGTTATGGCAAAATGATAACATTTAGTAAAACACTTGGCCAAAATGTGTCTAATCATTGGGCCTTGTTTATGAAATATAAGCAGAATAAATGTAGAATTCTTTCTCTAAACCAATCATAAGCCAATAATAAAACTTTTGCAAAGAAACATTTGTGTACACAGATGTACACGGTTTTGGATAGTTCATAAAATAACTTTGGTTTAGCCGTTGAATTTATTTCCAGCTGCATTCAATTCACACCTGCTCATGTTTCATAAATGAAGCTTATAATGGAAAAGCAATATTTGTGAAGTTGTTATTCAGTTTAGTTTGTTCTTATATTTCTTGTGTTTTTATTATCTGTCCTGAATTTACTTGAATTTCCAATTTTATCAGTGACCAAAAATGAGAAATGGAACTTGATCTTTAAATAACATCGTAAGTACCTTGTCATGTTCACATTTATGCTACCAGTTGTGTGAGTAAAACTGTTGGAAAACATTTCAAGATGTGAATTAGTTACATCTGTGACCTCTGTTTTACCCGAGGAAAATTATTAAAATATATTTTCTTGCATGTTGATTGTGTCAAGTGTCTTTAGCATCTGTTGTTGTTGTAGATTTTCGTCACAAGTCAGAAAAGTACAACAAATGTCAAACGTCACCCACAGCTCTTTTGTCCAAGACTGTTTTAATAAAAAAAGGTGTTTTCAAGAGTAATAGCAGTAATCTAAAGGTATCGCCATACATCATTTTGAACTGAAACGTCAGCTTCATTTGAAGAACTAAAGATTCCTAAAACTTCTGCTGTTTCGCAGAGGTAAACACAACCGAGTCGAAACACGTTGTTCTTTTCAAAATATTTCCAGCATGTTTGTATTAAAATGATCTGTCGTGTTAGACAAACAGTGTCGATTACTGTGATATATACACACACACACACACACACACACACACACACACACTGAAGAGTTCAATCCGGGAAATGCCGTGCACAAACATTTTTTACACAAAAAACTTGTTGTCTGGCTTATCGTAAGTCAGTTAACCGTGAATCCAGCGGCACGGGCAGCGTCTGTCATTCAGAGTTCACAAATGCCCGCGAGATTTGCCAAGAGGCAGTTTGAAATACTGCAAAACAATCAAATAAAATCGTGAAAAAGTCAAAGTAGAAGTCCGAGGGAAGATGTCACAGTCATCCTATAAGGGCAGGGTGTGGATGTAGGTGAGAACGGAGGTATTTTCTTTTCCAGTCCAGTTTCTGCCCTGCGCCCTCGAGCGTCGAACCCGTGCAGGGGTCTCCGGACCCCTCAGCTGCACTTGCAGGATTTGACGATCATGTTGGAGAGCTGCTCCACTTTAGGCGTTCGGCCCACGTAGTAGAGGATGGTCAGGGGCTCCAGGTCCTGCGGGACGCAGCAGGGGGAAGCCGAGGCGTCGGGGTTCAGCGTGTTGTAAAGAGCCAGCAGCTGTGCAGAGAGAGAGAGAGAGTCAGCAGAGCGTCTCAACAACAGTCATTTCATCATTAGCATGTACAAGACACTCACCGAGCTGTGAGAGGTGTCGGCGCTGCGGAGGTACGGGCACGGCCCCGAGCAAAAGTTGGCATTGTAACCTTTTGGCTCGTGAATCCACTTCCATCCCAGATCCTGCCGGAAGTCGATGTAGAGCGGCCGAACGCAGCAGTTCTCCTCATAGTTTCTGTAAAGAAGAAGAAAAGGCTTTCTCATCACTCATCATTTCCACACGTTCATGTTAGACGGCACTGACGTCTCCTGCACTTCTATGTTGGCTCTGTGTGCTCTTATAAACATCTTTTGAGACGCTGAAATTCCACTGTAAGGTGTGTCATTTCTTCCCTCCTGGATCGTGCCCAGGTGTCGAGTGCTAACAGAGAGCCACGAGCTACAGGGTGAAGGCATCTCACGTCTGAAAACCGGGACAAATCTGAACTTGCACAGAGACGCGGAGCCCAACACTTCAACCAGCAGGTGCCAATTAAAGCATTCACTCTTACCCACAAATGTAGTGTGCTGATCTTTCATGGAATGTGGTTTTATACCAGACCAAGTCAATATTTCACCCGTTTTCTCATTTTAGTCATCGAACAATATGCACCCACACGTATAGACCACTGGCTCTACGTAGATGTAGCAGCCGTCAACAAAAAGGAAAAAAGAAATAAATGAAAGTAATTGAGAAAATCCGAGCTGAATGTTTTTTTTCAACACAGAGATGATAATATTATTATGTGCTCACGAGAAGCAGTAGTTGGTGTCCAGAGCGCGTTTGCGTCGTCTAGACGACGGCATCACGTCCAGGCGGTGCGGCGGCAGCATCATCAGGATGAGATGAGGAATCAGCTGGTCCTTCTGTTTCTTCAGCCGATACAAATCCCAGCGGCTCTGCTCGTCATAGTCTCCGTCCATCCCTGAAAATACAGCAGACAGAAACTTCTAACAAACACACCCACACCACACGGCCTTTCAGAAACGATTGATGCGTTTGCCCTTTCATTTACACGACAGTGGTGTTTTGGATGCAAACTTTTGATACCGTTGTTCTCTCGGTGTAGATCATGATAACGATGACATCACGTGTTTTACGTGTTCAGTCTAGAAGCCTCGTGGGACAATCAATCCAACTGGACAACCAATAGTGTTTATGAGTTTATGAAAGCAAAGTGTGGATTTTCTGTAGAAGAATGTGTATGAGGGCGCAGGCGTGAAGTGTTTCTTTACAAAGTGACATCGCCAACTACTGGCCTGGCATGAATAATACAGCGGTTTTGAACGATTGAACAGGCATCATTCCAACAATGTTGTCACCTGTAAACAAAAACCTCTCGCAAAGGAAACCTCTTTGGTGTTTAGAACAGCGCTGTGGTGCTTTGATGCCGTAGAAGAACCTTTCGGTTCCATAGAGAACCTTTAACATCTGAAGAACCTTTCGGTTCCATAGAGAACCTTTAACATCTGAAGAACCTTTCGGTTCCATAGAGAACCTTTAACATCTGAAGAACCTTTCGGTTCCATAGAGAACCTTTAACATCTGAAGAACCTTTCGGTTTCCAAAAAGGTTCTTTGTGGCGAAAAAAGGTTCTTCAGAATATAAAAAAGTAAGAAAGAGATGGTTCTTTGACTGAATGGTTCTTTGTGGAACCAAAATTGGTTGTTGTATGGCATCACTGTGAAGAACCTTTTAAGCACCTTTATTTTTAAGAGGTGAAGCTGTGAGAGTCAGAGGTGTGTGAGAGTACATCAAGTGCTCTCATACAACAGACCTCCAGCTCATCTCTCACGCATCTGCTTCTTCAATCTGTGTGTGATAGTGAAAGCAGCTCAGCTCTCAGGAGAGACGTTGCCATTAGATACGGACACCCCTCTTTCATTGAGGGCCAAGCGTCTGAGTGCCCGCTGCATTCCAGCCAACATTCCCAAAGCCCCAGACACCCCTGAGACCCTCCGAGGTAAAGCGAGATTCCATCCTGCACTCATTGTGAGACGAGTGCTGGATGACCCCTCACGGCCGGTGTAGTGAAGACCAGATTAAAGCAGTGTAATGTAAAGTAACTTTAGTGCTAACGGTAATTCCTTCTCAAGTGAGAAACGTGGAACATTTTCATCTCAACGCTTAGACAGATATTTACATCACATACATTTATTCTTGTTTGACTCACCCTTGAATTTGACGTCCAGGACCTCATTGACGTTCTCGATGATGGCACCGTTGGGGTTGAATGTGTGACACGGGCAGTGGACGCTGATCTCCAAACCGAGGTTTGTCTCTGACCATCACAAAATATACTCTTTTACAGGCAGAATTACAGCTACAAGATTTCACTTTCAAATATTAAAGAGGGGATTTTAATGAGACAATCTCTCGGTATTTTACGAGTTCCGATCACATAAATCGTACAAAAACGTACAATAAAAAAGCGATAATGAAGCATCACCCCTGAACCGAACTATCACTGGAGCTAAAGATGATCATGTGAATTTATCTCAATTGTGCATCTCATCAAATGAATAGTGTGTAAAAAAACAGGCCTCTAGTGTTAACGTTAGCATTAGCATGAATGAATGGATTACAGGAGGTTCTTGTAATGTTGTTGTACATGTTAACATACCTCTGTACATGAGCCACTCGCGTATGGTCTCAGTGACGTCAAAGGAAACCCACTCAGGTGTTCCTTTAGTCAGGACGTTCCTGCCTGCGATGTAGCGCTGCTTAGCAATGTGCTCTTCTTTACGAAGAATCTGACAATCACAGAGCAGAAACACGGCGTTTGACGGTCAGAAACGGTGACGGTTGATGGTGTGGAAAAATATGACAAGACTACAGTTTGTGATCCAGCATAATGCCCGTATGTCAACGCCTGAGAACATCTCACTAACCAATCACATTAAACGCACACATATGAAACAGAAAACGGCTTTATATTAAATAATCATGCCAGCAAACAGCATTAGGCAACATGCGCTCCAATCATTTTCCTAAAGACTAACGATTGCGGATAACTCCAGCATCAACAGTTTGGCCTATAAAGTGGTGTGGGATAAGAGCAGCGAGGACCTAATCTAACATCCGGTGAGACTGTGGCTGGGGCGGTGGGGGTCCATCGAGACCACTTGAGCTGCCTAAGAGCCCCCGGGCCAAACGCTCATTCCACACCCGTCCGATCGCCCTCAGTGACCCCCTCTCTCTCCTGCGTGGCGTCAGTGATGAGAGGTGGTCTGCTGGGCCCCGAGACAAATGACTCCTTGACAGGAAATGCTCCCCTTCCCCCAACACCCTAAAAATACAACAGGCATAGACTCCATATATTATATAACAGGTCCCAGCAGTCCGAGTCTGCGGTTAAAATCATCAGCCTGTGAAAGTCAAGCTTTGGGTTTCTCAGAATGCTTCTTTTGTTCGCTCCAATCGTGCAAATGTTCTTCTGTATAATCCATCAGCACCTGGAATACAGATCAGACCCGCGGAGACCGAGCGGCTGCGTATGAATTCAACGCGGCATCATCATCTCTGTGTGTGTGTGTGTGTGCGCTGTCACGTCACCCAACACTCACCATACTTCCTTCCAGAAGCATCTTCACGTTTGAGAATCAAACATTCCTCAATGAAGTGTTTAAAGCACTGACATGAATCACCAAACACCACAGCAAAACCACAAAACCATGATCTCACAGTCACAGCAGCAATCCACATCATACTGTTTCGCACAGAAAATACACCAAGTTGACTTCCTAAACATTGATGTCAATCTTTGACACGGCTTTACTCAGTCAATCTTAAAAATGTCAAGGTTCAAAAAATGACTAGCTGGGTTTTGACAGGCCGGGTCACAAACAGCTGTGGAAAGAGATCATTCCAAACGTTCACTTAATCATCGTTTCTAGATGTGTTGTGTTGTGTTGTGTTCATTCTTTTAGACTTTTCCTGAATATACGCTGAAATATGACTATTGTATTTATAAAAGTGAATCTGAACTCATTTTCTTTGCAGTATTTGAGATCTGAAAAAATACAGAGCGTCTTTTCTGCCGTTTCTCCAGTTTTCATTTTCTGAAAATAAATGCAAATAGAAACAATATTTTAATTTGAAATGTGGTCGAAATATTGTGAGTAGTTCACAAAATGAAACAAAAACGATCATTTTACCCTAACACATTCCTATAAATAGTAAATGTGCAAATCATTTTGAAATGATTTTATCAGAAGATGAACAGCAGAATCAGTTCTCTGATGTGGAATATTTGCTAGCTTAAAACTACTTTTTGTTTACCGTTTAGTTTTGTAAACAGCACTGATGGGGTGAAGTTTTTGCATTTCATGAATTATGACTCATGTCTCACTAAAATGAAGCTAAAATGTTCCAGCTATTTACATCAACAACAACAACAAAAATATCCAACCTACTGAAGCAGTTGAGCTCTATTTACAGACATTTATACTGTAAGTGTATGTGTTTGAGTAAGATGGAATAAATGGAGTGAGGCTCTCTTTAGGTATATTGTTTACCACGATGTCACACATCACCCAACTGTACATGCAGTGTTCAAAGCTATGAATAAAACGCCAATGTGTGTAAAATCTCTCATCTCTAATGCTCTACTACACACCTGATAGAGCTCGATGCGCTGCTCGTTCCTCTTTGCGTTGGAGTTGGGCACCCGCAGGGCCCGGAATTCAGCACGGAACAGGTTGGTAGCGTTCTTCTCCATGCTGGAGACGTTGAAGAGGAAAACTTTCGACGTTATCCCCTTGGGACAGTAGTGAAGGTCATCTGAGAGTCAAGAGGTCAAGGGTCAATCATTTGATGCTCCTTTCGTAGTTATCATCTATAACATTTATACTTTTCCCTTTATAACGTTAACAACACTAGCAGCACGTGTGAATGTAAAGCTAGATAAGAGGAAGTTCTCAAGAAACCACTGAAACATCATGGCAGTAAAGATTTTGGTTTCGAAAATATAATTCGGTAACACAAAAAAATGATCATAATAAACATGATTCTGTTCTCTACCTGGGACAAAGCCTTATTATAACATAGGAATGAATTATTTATGAGTTTTATGGCTTTTTCTGCTGAAATTCTCATTACCGTAACGCGTCCCAAAGTGACGCGTCCCATTTAAACAGAGAAACATTTACATATTTAGGAAAAAAAACAATTGGATGTTCTACTAGATAATCTCAAATGACAAAAAAATGATTGACAGAATATTTATGTTTAATACAAATGAAGGAATACTGGAAGAAAGAAGTGTTCATGACTGATAATCTCATCCTTCCTAAGAAGGACTGTTTACACACACACACAAATATATTTACATCAAGATTGATTTAATTTGTAGAAACATTCCGCCAGTACTTTTCAAATGACTAACAGGTTAACAGATTACTTTATATTTTTCTAGTCAAAATCTTAATATTCTCTTGTTACGGTGTGTATACAACTTTTTTCAGTCTCATTACCGATACAGGTCGTTTTGCACATTTAAAAAAAGTATTTTTTTCTATTAAAATATACTTAATTAATGTCTTACTATGTTTGATTAATAAAAACTTGCCTAGGAATCATGGCTTCTGTTTTTTTAACATGCTATGGGATTACGGGTTACGGTAATGAGAATATTTAAGGCCATTTTTGTAAAAATGTTTAAAATTTTGTCAGTAAAAGTTTTGAAATGAACGTCATACATTGTTTTTAATGAGTAAAAGGAAATTTGTTGATATGAGTGTTTTTAAGAAAAACATATTTGACATCTTGAAACCAAGATTTCGTGACAATCACCCAAGCAACAAGTCAAAAACTTGAAATAGAAGCCAATCGTATACTGTAGTCCAGCACAGCAAACTCAAACAAACATACTCATGCCAACTCAACTCAACTCAACTCCGCTTCTGATAAATTTAGATCACAAATGTCACAGGAAGGGCAATTTACTTAATAGCACAAGCATTTCACAGGTTTGAAACGATACAACCAAAGACATGTTGTTTAAAATGAAGATGAAAAGTACTCAGACACGTCCAACGTTACAGATGAACTGCACCTGACATCCACTAAAACACCTTGAGAGCAGCTGCTTGCAGCCAGAGATGTTCTAGCATCATATGTCTTCATATGACACGGTCTTTATTTTATTATCTGGTATATAACTGATGCTAACGTTACTTTGTTCACCTTTTCTGTTTGAAACGGTCCTGTGCAGAAGTCTTGTGTTGGATTTGTCCTGTAGGGCACATTGACAACAGACCACAATCCATTAGCCATCCACCACATTCCTGACTGGCTGTTTGGCGAGTCTGATGGGGAATATTTATGTAATACGAACAGATTATGCCAGCTGGGCTGTTGCAGTATAAATCACGCCAGACGCGCGCCACGCATACCTCCTGCAAACCGCACGCTTATGCAACACATGTCTCGGCCTTCTCAAAATCTATTAAATACATCTGCAGCAACTGAAAAGGTATTCAAGTATTGGTAATATTGCATATACTGTGGGTAACAGAATATTTTAGAATATCTTTTCTTGGAAGATAATCAGACAGTAATTTGTTTTTTAACCAAAGAAGCATTAACGCGTTCACCCTTTAAGGACCGTTCACCGCAAGAACGAGAACTGTGAAGATTACTACAACTTCACAAGCATCCATACCAACAAATGATCACGTTTATTCTAAGATCGCACGCTGAAGTTGCACATGTACAATGGAAGGATTTTGATTGGTTGTCAAGTTTTAGTGTTCATTGCAGGCAAAAAAGAAATCACGTGATCCCAACAATATTGTTTTCTCTGTTCTTGCTATACCACTTGTTATGATGATGTGGACTCCAGTACAGCGGATTTTTAAAACTTTATAGTCTTGATGTGAACAGGCCTTTATTCTGAATCCTCAGGTTGACAGACCATCACACTCCATCCTGTAAAACATTTTCAAAATGTTCCTAGATAAAATTGACATTGACACGATTCCCTGATTCTCCTTCACTGATTCTGAATTGATACACAAAAATGTCTTACACAATACACATGCTGACTTGACATTTGAACCCATTATGGTTTCAAGTAGATCACAATATTTCTGTGACTCCAAGGTGACTATTTATGTATTTTCCATAAATGGACAAACATTGACAGAATTCAAAATGATGTCCGTGGTTTTGACAAATAAATAACAAACGACAAACCGGACTTCTGAGAAAGAAAGAACGATATCATGCTGTAGCATCACTTCAAGTGATAAACTCATCCAAGATGACAGTGTAGTGTTCCTCATCAGTCACTCAATCAAGTTGGGTTAAGCGAGGCTAGATTTGTGAAGAAAGCCAGAGAGTGATTTGTAATGTCCACGTGTCTCCTCTGTGAAGGTGGAAAGCCCCACTCAGACAGATTTGAAAGTCTAATCAAGCCTCTGCTTTCCTTCTGAATGATGTCATTTTTCCTACCGCCGCATGTTCAGAGGTGGATTTCACATTATGCTCAGACTCTTGTGTGGAGCGCATTTGTTCTAAACTCAAAGATTCAGGTGTAGGTCAGATGCTAACAGGGTGACATCACAGTGCCTGAAAACCCTTTAGACAGAACATCCCATCTCATTATCATCAGCACCTTTCTCATGTCTTACAGCATCTTACGGTCATGTTGTGGTGTGACTCCATCACACTGGTATGCTGGTATCCACACTCATGTTGTGAGTAAAAAAAACATGCATCGACTGAAGGTGTATTTTCAGTTGAAACGCAAGAGTTCAGACACTAACATCCGTGTCCGTGTGTCCTGTGTCTGAGATGTTCTTCCTCGCAGAGGTGACACTATCCAGACGTTCCTGAGAAAGTCCTCAGAGGGATCTGGAAGCATCACTGATGATGTCACAGGAAGAACCTCAAATCTCAAAACAGGACTAAGAGTGCAAAACAATGACTTACACCGTGTCTACACCGGATGTGACAACACAACAAACGGCTTGTTCTAAATGGTTTTGTTGGTGCTTATCTCACATATGCGCTAGAGAGAGAAGCACAAGACACAATCTGTGTCTCCAAGTGGTTTACAAAGCTTCTTAGTTTCCTTCACAGTCGCCGTTAAAACAGCAAACTCAATTTCGTCGACTAAAACTAAAATAATGGGGATGACTAAAATACGACTAAAACGAAATTGTATTTTAGTCTAGACTAAAGACTATGACTAAACCTAAATCAAAATTTGCTGTCAAAATTGACACTGATCTTAATTCTAATTTCATGTTAAATTGCACATTTTTCAGTGACAAACCTGAGGTACAGAAGGTTCAGTTAAGCCTTAAAATGTTCAAATTCTTTATTAAAGGGGTCATATGGTGCGAACAGGTGTTTTTCTGTGTCTTTGGTGTGTTATAAGTCGCTCATGCATGTATTAGACACGTATGATTGCAGAAATGAAAGTGTGGGAACAAAAGAGTCATTCTATGTAAAAGTGAATGCTCACCCAGACCTGCCTGAAACACCTCGTGTAGCCACACCCCCACAAATCTACATCAGTTGGTGGTCTGATTTGACTAAGACCACCCAAATGTAGACACAAGTAAGGTGGGCGTACCTGTCAGTACAATTGAAGAGGAACCTGATGTTCCAAATATGGTCAGAGGCGTTACATTTCCCTCACACGCTTGCAGTATTCCACCAATCACTACGCACTGGTGAATTGGCCAATCACAGCACACCTCGCTTTTCAGAGCCATGAGCTTTGTTAAACATCTGTGTGTTTCAGAGAGGCGGAGCAAAGAGGAGATACAAACATGCACGGTGTGTGGAAAATACAGCGTTTTGAACCTTAAATCCTAACACATTACATTACATCTAAAACAAACCATAATATTCCTTTTAGCCGTGTCATATGACCCCTTTAAGTTGTATGTGCAACAAAAAAAGTTACTGAAATTGTTAATATTTTGAAATTATTTTATGTTTTTTTTATTTAAGTTTTATTTTTTAATTTCGTTCACAATATCGAGATGCGTATCGTATCGTGAACCCAGCATGGAGATATGTACCGAATCGTGAGCCGAGCGTATCATTACACCCCTAATGGGTTCTAATGCGTTCTATTGTCTTTTGTCGTGATGCGTCCGGTGTACAAACGGTGTTACTGAAACCTTGTTCCGTTTCTACCAAACAATTCTTCAATTTTTATTAATACACTCTTTAAAATAAAGGTGCTCAACAATGCCCTTGAAGACCCATTTGTGGCTGTATGGTTTTCATCCACAGAACGTTTATATTGAAAAGGTTACTTGTATTGGAAAAACAAGGTTCTATAGACTATAAAAGGTAAGAAAGAAATGACTCGTTTAAGAACCTTTGCTCTAAAAGGAGAATCAGACATGGTTTCATTCCTCTCAGAATCATTATTTTAAGAGTATAGTTTATAATCACTGTGAACTTTTTATTGTGTCTCTTTCATTTTTTCGGAGTTTACATTCCTATCAATTTTAAAATAAAAAAATCAACTTTGTCCTTTTCACAAACGCATAAAATTGTTTTCTATGAACTTTCGACTTGCTATATTTGTGTACAGTTTGTAAAACATTATAACACAGAAGTAGCATCTATAATACATTCAATGTGTTTTCAAAAAAAAAACTTTGTACCATTAAGTTATAATGGAAAGAGGTGACAGGGAGCAGATGTCTGCTAGGACAACAGATCAGAAATGAGAACAATTGTTTTTATTTGTATACATTTAAAGGTTCAATGACTGTGAGCTATTCTGTTCTGCTGTAGTTCTGTTCTGTGTTCTACATCACAGCCAGGTCATCAGCGTAACATGTCATTACTGTCACTCACTACAAAAACACTCATGTGAAGGCTGATCAAGGCCATCATCAAATCATTGTTACAGGACATCGTAATGAAAAGCCGCCTCTAAAACGCCGCTAACTGAAGAATCACCACACACACATTACAGGAACTGAATGGTGCAGAATAGAATAGTCACCCAGAAATATACAAACATCACAGTAAATAAACACAGATCAAATTTTAAATCTCAGATTTTAAAAAGCTGAGAAGACCGAGAAACCCGATGCAAATCTCAGCTACAACAAGATAAAATGGAGACCAGCGTTTACGACACGCCTGCGTCATCGGCCGGAAAAACATTTGCATTCGCGAGATGACGGAAGCTAGACATCAACGTTAATAGCGCTGTCAATATGGATATTTCTCTTAAACAAACGCATCGAATGGCTTCAGAAGACCTTTGTTAAGACCACGGAGCCGTGTCGAGCAGTTCTTTGATCTATGGATGCACTTTTTGGAGCTTCAAAAAGTCAACACCCGTTCACTCCCATTCTACCTTTTGGAAGCAAAATGATACGTGGTATTATAACTCCGACTGGATTATTCTTCAAGAAGAAAACCATATTCAGTTAAGATGCCTTGAGGGTGAGTAAAACATGGGGAAATTTGGATTTGGTAGAAGTATCCCTTTAAGTTTCCTTATGACAGAAGAAAAAACCCTGAGTAACTTAACATCTGTAGACTTTCAGAAATGCCAAAGACTGCTACGATCTGCAATCAAACATCAGGGATTTCACTGTTATGAACTCAAACGTTTCTCATCAACCCCCCCCCCAAAAAACATTTATGCATTTGGCAGCTCCAGAGAACTCCGAAGCCATCCTTTTCATCTCCGTGCGTATAGTGTACCGTCCAAATCAAAGGAAAGTGTTTTCTTCCAGGTCCTGTGCCAAATGGCAAGTAGAATGTGAAATGAGGTCATGTGGTAAATATTTTGGGGGTGGGTCGTGACCCGTGTTAAGTGACTGTTTGACAGAGTGACTACTGTGAGCGCAGCAGAACTCTGGAAGACCTCAACACGGCCAGATGAGATAATGCAGATCTCCATGCCTCACGTGACCACGAAACCAGAGACCAGAAGAGAGGAAAAAACCTGTGCTTGTGTGCGTTTCGGCCAGCAAACGTGCTCTCGGTTTTGCTTGGTAATGACATCATCTCACTAACACACGTATTAGTGCTGTCCGCGGCGGTGATCCATGTCCCTCTCTCTCGGGCTGATACAGACACCATTAACCAACAAATACCGTTCAGCGTCTTCAACTGTACCCTCCTGAACAAAGAACATTTCGTGGAAAAGTACGAGGTGGTTTACAGAGGTCTCTTCTTCATAAGCCCAAAACAGTGAGGGAAACAGGTGCTGTGCAGAATCTCACATGGATGGACAGAATCTCGCACGATTACAGGCTAAACAAGACTGGAATGTGAAAAATACTTTGCATTAAAGTCACTGAGACAATTAAATCTCAACAGCACTGAACGTTGGAAGTATCTGATCTGATGAGAAATGAGCGAGAAAAGCTGGAGCCGCTGGTGTCCACGACACGTCTTGACCGCTGCTTCAAAGAGAAAACGTGCAGAAAAGCACAAATGATTCCACATGCTGCAAACGCATGAAAAAGCCATTAGCTGACGTGAACGGAACGTGAACATACATTATCAACCATCACGTTCTCCCGTGCTGGATTTACTGAAAACCACATAATGGAAAGAGATTCCGCTGCCAATCCACAGCGGAGCGTGTGTGCTGAAACACTTGTGATTGCTCTGTGGGATCAAGAATCTGATAGCACTGATGATTTAAAAATAACACACGTCAGGACGGCAAAACCGAGTGACGCTCAACAGAGTCCACACAAACGCCCGAGATCATAGTGAGAATATTTTAACTTTTAACCTCTCCACAAATTCAAGGAAAAGATTTATGCCAAAAAGAAAATCTTGCTTCAAAAGGATGCTTAAAATGAACATAAACATTTTGCATTCCATAGTCAAATGTAATCGTGGATGTTAAAACAAGCATTGCCATCTGAATATAAATGATAATTCGGTTTTATTATTACGCAATTATACAAATGCGCACCAAGTGTAGAAAAATAAAAAAATGAGATTTTGAGAATAAAAAATGTTTCTGAAATAATCTCAGGCCTCCCAGGAAAATAAAGTATTTTGAGAATAATCTTTAAAAAAATTGTAGCACTTTGATAGTTCAAGCATTAGAGAATAATGCCATGAGAATCAGGTTGTAAATTGTGTGATTCATGTGAAAAAAGTAAAGGGCTTATTATGACAGTATTCTTACATTATCTCACCATTACACTTGGTGTCAATTTTTATTTTTAACAAAGCATTAAACACCTGTCTGTCACTTTAAAGGAACAGTTATGAATGACTCACTCTCTAGTCGTTCCAAAACTTTATAAATGTCTTTGTTGTGATGAACACAGAGAAAGATATTTGGAAGAATGCTTGTAACCGAACAGTTCGTGGACCCCATTGACTACCCTAGTAGGAAAAATTACTTCATAAATTTCTTTGTTCTGTTTGAAGAATGTAGGAAAGCAAACGGTTCTTTACACAGATTTAGAACAACCCCAGGGTGAGTAAATGACAGAAATTTTCATTTTGGATGAACTGTCAAGACAAATTGGGAAGGTGCCAACACACGTACAGTATTGTACAGTACATCTTGTGTGATGTGTGACACAGACCCAATGTTGGTTTGCCACCTAATGTCTGATGTCAGCAAAACCAACGTTCTGATGCTAAAACCAACTGAGAACCACTGCAAGCTTTTAAGGTTTCTTCAGTACCCCTATCTTAAGGGGAAAGATTTAAGGGCACGTGAAATGTGTAATGAGGACGTTCCTAAAGAACAAAACAAAAGCTTCTTCAAAAGGGTATCCAACAGTTCTCTAGAAGGTTCTATCAGCGTAGCATTTGAGGAACGTCACAAACAGTATCAAGTGATAAAGTCAATGAGGTTTTCATTTAGAATGTCTTGACGCGGAAACGCAGTCACTGGAAAAATCCTGACTGATCTAATTTCTAATGGACGGACTGCAGTGTCTCCTCTCACCGCTGGACAACAGAAGACTAAACCTAGAAAGACATTCACACAACTCGCCATGTCCTCAAATAATCTGGGGCCCATCTCTCTCAACTTGGCCTGAAACCAGGGACGCATGGAAAACTGGTGGAAATTCTTCTGCATTGACCCTCAGATGATCGAAAAAAAGACCAAACTAATCATGTCAAATCATTTTCAGATGCCAAGTTATTGCGCCGTTTATTAACAGGAGTGAATCAACATGTGTTCTTGAGTATATTTCCCAGTGGACTGTGAATAGTAGAGAGGTGTAACTTGAGTCGGCCCAACGGCAGCGCTTATAAAAGACTGCGCTGGTATTTTCTGCTGGTAACACAGGAGCTCTTTATAGTAACACCTGACAGATGATTCATTCAACTACATTAAAACGCTCATCAAACTTTGATTCATCTTTAAATATTACACACATATAGCCTATACTGTCCAGGCTGCGTCTAATTGGCTAATAAACAAAAGCGGTCATTTCAGTCCATTCAGACTAGGAAATATTGTCCATAGAGTTCCTTAAGTGTATGTACAGTGTAGTTACACACACACACACACACACACGCACACACACATACAGGCATATGTGGTTTCTGAGGTCAATGTGACTTTTTGGTGGTTTACGGGGACACACCTTTCCCTCCATCCAATCAAGGTAAAAATAATGTTAAAAAATTTTATTTGATCTACAGAAGACTAACACAACTTCAAAAACATTATTTCACTTTCGCAACATACTTATATTAAATATGTGACATTTCACAGGCTTATGGGGACGAGCCACATTGTGGTTTCCGGGGACAACAGGNTTAATTGCATGTTAAAGTTGACAACCGTAATATACATATACATATATACTATATATATATATATGAAGAATTTGGTTCCAAAATGAGATAACTCCATTTTTTAAAAATTTCAAAAATCATGTTTTTTATTATGTTATCATGTTTTTATTGCGTTAGTTATCTGTATTTTGTGTTACTATGGCTTATCAAAACAAACCAACAGCAGTTTGATTGATATTAATTGGAATGCACAATAAAAAACATGATTTTTATCTCATTTTGGAACCAAACTCATATATATATATATATATACACACACATACATATAGTATAGTATAGCATAGTATAGTATATATATAGAGAGAGAGAGAGAGAGAGAGAGAGAGAGAGAGAGTAATTATACTCAAGTATAGAATACTATAGTAGCCTATTATTAGTAAATAAAAAAACTCTCTTTACCAGTTTATTTTAGTAATACTATAGTATTATGTCATGTGTGATAAGATTCCTTCAAAATATCTGAATCAAGTGCTCGTATGGAATTACCTGTATTTTCGCTGAATGTCATGAGCGGTTATATGTTTTTATTTTAACGTCGCCATAAGTGAAATATAACGTGTCGCTGTCAGCAGAGAGTCGGTTTATGATTGTTCAGATGTGCTGATGCGTGGTCACGGGATGACTTACTGTTTTCAGGTGAGCTCTGGATCATGTTGATCTTGTGTATCTCTTTGGCGTAGTACTCCGTGTCAGTGTTGTCCTGTCCGCAGCTCTGCTGTCGGTCTCGCCCTACCTCCTCCAGCAGCTCCCGCGTGCTGTTATACAGGGCCAGCACTTGATAGGGCACCTGACTAGGGCCCAGGGTCTGAGGCGGGCTGGTCAGTCTCAGTTTGCTGAGGATCTGACCCCTGATGGCCTCCACCCGCTTCTTCTTGATGTTCTCGATGTCCACCGTGGTGCAGGTCGACAGAGAGAAGCTCAGGGTTAAATTGTTTAAAAGAAAGAAAAACAGCAGTCCTCTGGTCGGATGCATGATGTCAATACAGTAAACTGTCAGTTAAAAGAGCTTTAGATGGGTGTTTTCCAGGTTGTCCTCTGGAATTCAAGTGCTGAGGCGCTTTGCTCCACAAAAGTCCATACCGTAAACTTATTGCACACAAACATCCCACAATAATCCCATGACATCCTCAGAACGGCATACCTCTGAAACACATGAAATGTTTACAGTCACGTTGTCCAAACTGCATTTTCCCTGAAGCGACTTATTGCAGACTTACTTTCCTGTCAGATGTGCACACTCGCGCTACCTCTGCGCGCGCTCACTCTAGACTGACAGGACTGTTATTTCGCTCGCGCTGCCTTTTATTATCAGAGCGCTGGGTGACGCGTCGGGTGGGCGGGGCAAACCTCGCTGCGACTTTCCCATTCATGCTATTACTTTATATAATAACGCGAATCAGAGAATGTAATTGCACGTTACGTAACGCACACCAATGGAAACGAATGGAATGTTTTAGAAATGAGATTGTAATCCTGATTGTCTAAACGCCAAATTTCCTTCTCGCACACTCGCACCACACTCGCACAAAGTCTTGTGCGCCCCCTACCGGACTCTTAAATCTGACATATTTACATGATCGTTGACGTCTTGGTGTTTTTTTATTGATTATTTTTGACTACGGGCTTAAATGGTTAATGATAGTCTGTTTGTAGTTCAGTCTATGCATAACGTCATCCTGAAATGATGTGTGTACACTCAATGGTGTGTCCAACGACATGCAAAACTCATTTGTGTTGTAGTAATAATTGTGGAAAGTTATTAGATTTTTCATGTCATTATCATGATCTCACACGACCCTTTTGACCTTTATTTGACTTCTAGATAGTATTATACCCATATGAAGTTGTCTACTGCGGCGTACAGCGACACAGCACTGCACTGTTAGGAGCCTGTAAACCTCAGAGAGATGTCACTGCACATTACACGCTTCAGTTTTCATGAAATAACTGATATCAGGTTACAGTGGGGACTGGTATATCAACATTTCTATATATGGCAAGGTCCAAGTCGCATAAATTATAATCCACATGCAGTGTCCTGGTAAACAATATAAGAGCTCATATTGATGGACTCGGCCAACTATCCCTTAAATAATAAAAATAAATTAAATCAGAGCTCTCCGAAACTGTACTGTAGCTAAAAAGAGGACGATGACGAAGTCATACAGGCATGACCTACTAAAATGAGAATTTTAGTCAGATGTCTTGTCTCTGATGACCGGCCGGGGTTTGACCTGGCCTAGGATGAGGGACAGTGTTTGGTGGGGAGAGAGGAGAGAGCGATGCTACTGGCGCACGGTTGGTGCAGGTCAGAGTAGAGGTGGGCCAGTTGCGATGGTGTCATCGTATTTGCATATCAGGTGCACATTTAACACCGTTTAAAATATGAGTCTTTTCTACAAACAGTATTTAGGCCACCACAGTATTGCGAAGAACTGGGTGAAAAAAAGTATTATTAAAATGCAAATTGAAAAGTCATTGAAAAAGTTTTTAGAACTTCTGTCGGTAATCCAGTATAAGAAATGTGGATTTTCATGGTATTCCAAAGAGTTTAGTTATGTTAAACAGCAATATAGCCTAAATAAATGATACAAAAATCTAAGGAAGATATTATGGTACAATTTATAAGGATTTAAACGTCTATTATTATTGTTTTTCAGCCTGTTGTTTAATGAAACAAAAAAATAAACATTCAAAGATAATAAAATACATCACTACACATACAAAATATAAAAGAAAATATATACAAATATATATTTTACATTAACAATCAAATTAAGCGGTAGATTTTTCTGTTTTAAAGGAATCTCTGTGGATCCTGGCGATATGACGTCACGTCCGGGAGGCGGCTCAGTTAGACATGGACGACACTGTTCAACTCACGGATGGTGGATTCACTAAAAATGTGAGTTTAATGCAAGTTTAACTACTATTATTGCCCTGTGTATGATAACAACTACACGTATATTTCGTGTAGACACAGAGCAGCTCACACAACGGCTCGTTATTTGTGTTGGTTTCCCGCTGCGTTTGAAACGAAGTGTCTCGTGGGCTAAACGGTCCATTGGACCAAATGAACTAACGTTAGTTGTGTAGATTATTCGCATATAATAATACATGATCTTCTGTTGCTTATGTGTTGAATGTAACGCGTGCAATGCGTGTATGTTTCTTATATCGCATGTAAACAATCTATGGTGAAGCGTCATGTTGCTATAGTAACAGTAATGGCGTCCCTTGGACCGTCTTAACCTGCTTTATTTTATTTTACTCTCTTTAATATGTTGTTATTTTTTTATCTGTTCTTTGAAATTGTATAAATTGTTTCTAAATAAAGCTTAAAAATAAACAATTTAACCCAAAATATAATAGAAAATATGCTTAAGTCAAGTTGCATTGTTACATTCTTTCAGCAAAATAGGCCTATATATTTTTTCATTAAAAATGAATATGACTCCTGACTGTGTTCTTCAGGTGGCTAGATCAGGCAGAAGAGCCCGTCAGTCATCTGAGATGACCGCTGCTGAAGACTCTCATCAGAGGAAATCATCTTCATCAGTCAGTAGTGCTTCTGAGGTCCGTCCTTATTTTTAAATGGGTCTCTTTATGCCCTTTTACAAAGTCTTGAATTTGTTTTTGATGCGTTCAACAATAGCTTTCCATGCCTGATTCATCATCTTCTTCTTCAAAAAAACGTTTTCTTATGATTTTACAGTCTGTTGTGATTGGTCACCTGCTTTTGTCGAAAATGTCCTGCCCCCATAACTGCGAGTGTTCGCTCATGATTATCTTCCCACTCTGATCAGATAAAAATGACTGCTTTTTTTACTTGCTTTCCTGTGGCTCAGTGGTAAGAGCATGGCATAAGGAACCCCAATGTCATGGGTTCGATCCCAGGGATTGCAAATACTTAAAAAAATACAAATGTGTAGTATAATGCGATGTAAGTCGCTTTCGATAAAAGCATCTGCCAAATGCATAAATATGATGTAAATGTACTTTATTTCCCCAAAACAACCAATAACTAGGACTGCTCGACTAAAGTTATAGACAAACGTTACTGCGCATGCATGCTTTTATGGCCCACATTGTGGCCACATTCCCATATTCGTACACATCCGCAAAGAATAGAGTCCCTGTAGATTATTTCTGATAACAAACAAAAGAAATAACAAGTAAATGACATTAGCTAGCAAGTTAAAAGTATGTCTTAGTTTGGGTTACCAGTAAAAGAACCGTTACTTGGCTAAACTTAAATGCGACAAAGTTACATGAGCCATCCAACAAATTGTTTATTTAAAAAATGAACAAACAATAAAATGCAACAAATTGCTTATTTAATACAATTATTATACGGTAAAATATAAATTAGTTATATTATTAGCCACTAGCCAGACTGATAAACAAACACAGACCGGAAGTTAACTTCGGGCCAGGCGCGTGGGTCAAATGAAACCGTCTATAAACACAATTCTTTTAGCCATTATTGAGGTCACGATTATTTAAAGAGTAAATGATTTGTGATTTTTAAGGTCCTACATTGGATTATCGAGTTTCCAACAACAAGATTACGCACATACAGGGTGTACATTTTCTAATAATAGAATATTAGCTTGCGGAGCGGTCGCGTCTGGTGTAGACACGGTGTAAGGAGAGAAAAGAGTAGGAGAGAAAAAGAAATGGGTGTCTGTATTATTGGGTCAGGTGTTGGCGAAAGAAATATGTTTCAAGCCGATTCTTAAAGATGGCTCAAGATTCTGCTGATCTTGTAGCAACTGACAGGTCATTCCACCTTCGTGGAACAGATCCAAAAAAAGTGGGTGAAAGTGATTTTTTTGCAGTTTTTGGGAGAGCGCCACGGTCTCGTGGGGAGTTAATTTGGGCTTTTAGGGAAGGACGAAGTGCACCCCTGCACAGAAAAGACATCCACTATAAATGTATATAATAAGAATAAATGAGACGATCTATGTGAAATGGAATGTGACACATTAATCTTTCTACCTTGATTCTTTTTTCGTAATTGTTGGGAGCCAAAACTGAAATTGCATAATTGATAAGGATTTAATAGCACAGCCCCACCAATAACAAAATAAACTGAAAAAACATCTGTCATCGGTCTTCTCGATTGAAGTTTAATAAAGATAATAAACCAAACTGCATGTTTGTCTTGTTTGAACACTGTGTCCTGGCTTAAAGATGATAGGAAACCTTTTTTCTTCGCGTAAGATTTATAAATGAGCCAATCAAATGTGTCCAATCAAATATTTTGTGTTGAATAATTTACTTATGTGTGTTCATTCGGAGGACAAATAGGAAAACACCCGAGCAGCTGTTCACAGTCATGCAGGTGCGGCTCTGAGAGGAAATATTGTCACCTTACATGACGTAGACTTTTGTAAATCAATGCTAAATGCGAAACCAGTATGTAAGAGTGGGAATGTTGCTGATGTTCTGTTTCAGTCAGTGATCTTTCTCTTGCACATGAGCTAAAGATGGAGGCCGATTGAGTCTGATGTCATTAGCGCAGGCCATTGGCATCTGTGGCATCTGTGGCTGTTCTTGGTTTGTCCCCAAGATTATGAGAGCCGTATATGAATTCAGCTCGGAATTCAAGCTATGTTTATTTTCCTGTAAACTTTCCAAATTAGGCTGCGTTCACCAGTGTAAAACCAGGATTCTCTGCTCCCCGTGACCTTACATCCACATCAAATACATTTCTCTGGCTTGATGAGTGACAGCCGGGCGCTTTTTCTTACACTCGAACAGCAAACATACATTGCAAAGCGGTAGTTTTCTTACAGTTGACCTGTAATGTTATTTGCTGTCTGTCTGTGTGTGTTACTGTCTGTGTGACTTCCAAGGGGGCCTCAAGATGACCAATATTTTAAAATGAGACAAAATAAGCATTGAAATACATAAAAACGATTTCTTATTATTTGACTACTCTAATAATTAATAAATGTTTTTAAGTTCAAACATATTTTATTGGGTAGAATTTGGGGGGGGGCTTTGAACATTGTTGAACACGATGGGGGGCCTTGGAGTCAACCCATGGTCTAGGGTTTGTCCCTACATTGGGCATGATATCTTCATGGTCCGCCCAAGACCCTAACACCAAAGTAAGTTTACAGAAGTCGTGCCACTCGGTGGCCATGTTTGCAACACCTCTGGGCAGTTATTTACGTCATAGCAAGTCCAAAGTCCTATCTACTTGAATGGTGGAAGGCAGATATTTCTAAAATCGCTGGGGAAAAAATCACAATTAAACAGCATGACATGAACTTTATCCTAACTTTGGTTTGCTAATCTTACCTCATCTGGCCATGGGCCGGTATGAGATTTTGACGGTATGGAAACCTTAAGCCGAATTATCACGGTTTCACGGTATGGCAGTATTTCGTTGGCAGCTTTAAAATGTGTTATTTTAAATGTATGAGTAAAAAACATTGAACACAATAGATTGGATTTTTAAGCAACACAAACTATTTGGAACAGTAGTAAAAATGAACAGTATGTCAGGTCAAATCAGTGCTTCCCCAACATTTTGAAAGCACGGCAGCCCTTTCTATTCTTCTTTTAAATGCATTTCCAGTAATTAAACTTACATGCGTTCATCCATCCATATATACATAAATAAATTAAATGCAACTATAAACAAAATATAGCACAGAACCTGATGGATTCCTGCACAAAACAGCTCATACCTTTGAAACGTTTAGTGGTTCTAAAACCGCGGTATACCGTGGAACCGGTATTCGGCCCATGCCTAGCCTCATCTGCTGTACTGCGCCTGCGCACACGAGAGCCCCGCCCCAGAGAATCCTCCGTCTTTACTGATTGACGATTGTAACGGCAGTGGCGCATCTTATTAATATTATTAATATCTTTGCTAACACTGACAAACATGCATGACAAAAGAAAGCAAACGTAGGCTGTAACGTGTGGTGAATTGTTCAAGTTTGATTCTGTAAACATCTCTTTGTGTGTGTGTGTGTGTGTGTGTGTGTGTATTCATTCTTGTCGTATTTATTTGCGTTTGTAATTAAATGACTTTTCTGACTAGTCGCACTTAATGTCGATGCCTTCAGTTAGTACAATTTCTGTTTCTTGCGTTTATGAAGCAGAGAAGAGATGATTTTTGTCAAATTGTGTAAACTGTGTGTTTGGTAGTTTCTGTAAATCACTGACATGAACATTGGTCAAGATTTTACCATCAGTTGTGTATTGTTGCACACTGAACACCATCATCTCTATATACTGACATCAGGATTTACAAACGACCCTGCTGAAGGAACCCAGGAACGGAAGTTTGTGTTTGTTGAAAGTGGATTCCTGGAGGCCTCTGGTCTCTTTGCAGACCCAATTTGGTAATGAGAAATGCATCGTTTTTTTTTTCCAGATGCATTAGCGAGTCGCCCACCCTCGCTGTACCCCGAGGAATTCTCTCATTTTAAAGCTGGGCTGTTATTCAGATGAACTCAACCGCCGGCATTGACTTTACAGAACTATTTTCAGAATCAGAGAACGAGCGGGACCTTTTTTCATGTGAAGCTATTTTGGGTCATGACTGGCCAGAGCAGTTCCCACACTTATATCCCCCCACGCCTCACACATTTATACCACATACCACTTTTATACGCTTACATATCATTCATACACTCATTCACGAGTCAAAATCTTTCAAAAGGGATTTAATGCTATTATTTACAACACGGAAAAAAAGAGGATGCTTATGGCGCGTTTCCAAGTCATCATTTGTCATATTGAAAAAAACCCGTGCCATTTATACCGAGGTATTATCGCCCAGTGAGATTTTGATATTGTTCCATCCCTAATAATAGTAGTACTTAAACGCTTTTCTACCTTCATACTCTTACATATGACACTTTTCACCCAGACATGTTTGACAGATGTGAGCACGCCAGATTATTAGATAGGCTTGACTTGTCTTTTTGAGTTTGTCTAATCATATGATGTACAGTATACTGATGTCTATGCGTTTGATCTCAGGGTCCTCCACCTAAACCAGCACGCAGACAGGGCGGATGGGCCGAAGAGAGCACAGGAACCGGATCAGCCAAGTGAGCACATATACTGTATTCTCTCTCTCTCTGTCGGGCTTTGTCTTTCAGATGTTTTATTTATTGTAAAAAGATAAAACTCTCTTACATGAAAGCTTAAAATCAAGTGACTTATCATAAAAACACATAAAAGCTCAAAGGAAAAGTTGTGTCATGTGGGTGAGTAAAAAATAAGACCATTTTGATTTTGAGGTGAACTTTTCCTTTAAGATAAAGGGACTTAATGGTGCCAAGATGTTAAGAGGTGCACATGATGATATTGTGATGTGATGCTGATCTCTTGACACACTGCAGATGACTGAAGCGATGATTATCATTCACCACACGGTGGCATCGTCTCCTGTGCGTTACAAAACAAAACTGAAACGTTCCTACTGTCATATAAATGTCAATTACTGATCACAGAACATACTGTCGGACGTGTACTTTTTATGGCGTGTAAAGTGACTTTTTTCATTGGAATTTATCCCCCTGTGTCTGTGTTGTGTGTGTGTTGGTGAATATACCACCAATTATTTGGCAAAAGGTTATTTGTGGATCATTTGTAAATGGTAGTTGAGAGGAATGAGAATGTGTTGGGCGGTTTGTGCTCAAGGAATGTCATCTGATTTGAGTTTTCTTGAAGAAGTCCATCAGTAATGTCTTATGAGTGTCATGGTCTCTGAATGAAGTGAGCACATTGATTCTTCTCTCTTCGAGAAAGTAATCTCGTCCTCTGTGAAGAAGACAAGGACTTGTTCTTCATGTCAATGTCACCTCTGGTGTTCAATCAGCACTTAATCCCACGGCAGAAATCCCAGGATTAGCACATCTATCAACTCTAATTGACACTAAATGATCTGTCACTTTATTCATGAACCTTTCAAGCCAGCTTGTCACAATATGTTTCATCCTCAACAACTTTTCCTCCACAGTTGTACTGTGTTTATCGCCAAGCGTTACGCGTCTCTTAATAGTGATGCAGTGACGAGCGTGGCGCGGACTCACGTCTGTTATAACCAAGATCTAATACATCTCACCAAAGACGTTTTTTAGGCTCTCCCTCCCTTTCTGTGTATATACATGCACGGAAAAAAATGAAGACCGCATTCTAAATTTTAATTGAATCATCATTTCTAGATGTATATGTGGTCATTTCAGTCCAGTGTCGTATCAAACCTCAGAAGTCATTCAACAGCAGTGTGAAAGACTGACAGCATGACAAGACACATGGAAACTGTGTTTAAAATCCAGATATCGCATAATCAAATAATTTGTGAAGTTTTCCTAAATAAATAATATATATAATTAGAAATATTACGTTTGTATTGCTTAAAAGTGAATTTGAGCTTGTTTTCTTTGGAGAAACAGGTAAAAATAACAAATACTGCAGTTTTCTGCAAATAAATACAAAAAATCATTCTTTTTATTTGAAATTTGGGAGAAATAATGCTCACAGAATGAAAGAAAAAGGATCATTTTAGCTAGACACATACCTATAAATAGTCAATCTTATGAAAGGGTGTGTTTTTCTGCAGCTGTATGCTTCTGCAAGTTGCAAAGCAGCCGTACATAACATTTGAGTACAGACAGTAGAGACATACTGCAGGCTTGCTCACCGGGAGACGGCATTTATTTATTCATTTATTTATTCGATATTATTTATTAGAATGATCTTGCTTGGTCTATAAACACCGTGCACTGTGTTTTACCTTTCTGTGTTTTTCTTATTTGCTCCTGTAAAGCTGCTTTGGAACAATGCACATTGTGTATATATGCAACCTATATATAATAATGCATTTTTATGTGCATTAAATCATGAAATCCATGTGCATTCAATTCTTATCCCTCAGAAACATGGACATTTCTTGCTAAAATGCTTGAATATTTTCTGTATATTACGTGTAGGCTTATGATATTATAGTATTGTATTTGAGCTTGTACAGATGTTGCAGTGTGCAGCCATCGGGTGGCGCTCGACACCAACACAACATCACGTGCTGGAAAACACTTCATATCTTATATAAAAGGCAGAGAGACGTGTGCATCTACTGACTTATTAACAGCAAAAGTAACTTAAGATTGTATTATATTTATTGTGCACTTTTACACTGTGTGTTGTATGATGTATAACTGTATTCACCCCATTGCACCCTTAAGCCTGTAGACTTACAACCATGTACACTCGGCTGTATTCTGTTCTGTTCTGTTCTGTTCTGTTCTTGTTGATCATTATTGAGCTGTTCAAACAGATGATGTTGTTAATGTGTGAAGTGAATTGATGTTGTTCAGGTAGAGAGCGAGCGAGCAAGTAGTGATTGTTGATTATTTTAACCTTGGCTTTGTGTTGTCCTCCACAGGTCTGCCAGGCGTTTCGCTGCAGAGGACCTGGAGGAGTGAGTTGAGCATTCAATCCTAACATGTGTGTTTGTGTTGTTAGGAGTTACAACTAACACAAGAATATTGACGGTGATGTAAAGACAGGATGATGAGAGCAGATCTGCTTTCATGCGCCGCTTCATGTCATCACACTTTACACTCATCTCTCTTTCTGTTTGCATTACACTCTTTCAGTCGCATTTATTTTTACATTATTCAGACGAGTATGTTTTACGTGATCTCTCTCTCTCTCTCTCTGTGTGTGTGTGTCTATGTGTGAAGTCGGAGGTTAAGACCACAGACCCCTGAGGGCTCTGACAATGAAGGCGGTGAGTAGAAGAATGTCCCACAGCTCTTCTTCACTTCACACACATTTGCTGTATTTAACCAGATTTACACACAACCGAAACATTTACGTTTATTCATACAGCGGACACTTTTACCCAACGTGATTTATACACGAGAGAACATTCAAGTACCCGCTGTGAACAATAATTCCCAAACTATGAAGTAGCTTCTGGCAGATATGTTTGATTTCATATATTTCTAACGTCTTTTTTAACGTGACTCACGTTAGATTTAAAGACTGATCGTTTGAGATGCAGCTGATTGTGTAATGCTCAGTAATGCTAAAAAAAAAACCACACTCCTAATGAATGTCATCACAAATACCATTACGACACGTCAGCTGTTTACCATTCAAACCAGTACAAAATCTCTTCACGTAGTGTGTTTAGGGTTGTTGTTGTTGTTTTTTGTACAACACAATAGGGAAAATAACAACTCTGTTGCTTTTATGGAATATTCAACTGAATTAAATCAGTTACTGTACAATAATTATCTGATCTAATATCAGACAACCAAAAGTTATGGTTGTAGAGACAACAATATAACAACATGATATCTGACAGCTTACACGTTAATTATAAATAACTTTTACACAGTTAGTAGTTGAGTTATAGGAGATCTCTCGTGTTTTCTTTACGCCGTGATTCATGAATAAATACCAGAAGTGTCATGTTTTCGAGCCGTGACATTTCGAGGGATTCATCATCGAAACGTCTTTCTGCTACATGTCACCTTTGATTCCCTCAGGACCCCGCGCATGAGGTCACACCTCAACCTCATTAAAAACCTCTGGTATTCTCCGTGGCCGCGTAATGACGGTGTTTGCTTTACCTCTTCACGCTTCACATTGAACTCTGGCCGAATCCTGTCGACGGTGCATTATTCCAGCAGACGCCGAGAGGGGCAGAAAAGTTCAAATCCACGAGCTGTTTGCCACGGCCGGACTTACAGGCTTTTTGATGTCACTGCACTAAGAGCATTACATTTGACTGGGGGTCCGCGGGGGCCTGAATCTGCTGAACGCATCGCTTTAGAAATGAGAAGTCAGTGTCACCTCGCGCTCATGAATATTAAGCAGCGCCGCTTTATTTGTATATCAGGAACACAGATGAATCTTGTCAGCGACTAAACGAGGCTGGCATCTTAAATGAGCTTTAATTAAAAATGAGAGAAAGGAAGAAGTTATCAATGTAGGATAACAGGCCGGGGATGATGGGATTGAACGTGGCTTTTGTGACGGCCTTCTGAAAGAGAATTTCAAGTCGTTGTTTAGAATGACCTCACTCTTCTCATTCACACGTCATGTGAATTTACTGGATCTTCATTATTCAAACAAACACACATTTCAAGGCATGCTGGGTAAAGATCAGTAGTGAGATTTAGTTTAGAGGACTAATGTTATGTAGATGTGAGACGTCTTGCATACAGTACCTCCTTCAAAATGAAGATTGTTCTACCTCGTTGACAAGTAGAAATATAAATAAATGTAAATAATATAATTCATGTCCAGCTCTGAAAGAGATTTGTAAAACACTCATATTCTTAATGAAAGTTATTGTGAGATATTACCGATCGAAGTAAATACACATTCAGAGTATAGCTTGTGTTGATTTTTAGTTTAAAAAGTTGTAGACGACAGTACGTTTTATTAGGGAAAGATTTTAAAATAAAAGATTATGTGCAATACTTATCTGTTGGTAAATGCATTTTTACAACTATTTAGATCATTATTGTACATATATTGGAATATTTCTTCGCTGTCGTTTTAATGAATAATTTTCATTAGACATATTTTGGAGTTATATTTTGGCCAGTATATTAGAGTTGAGTGCGGTGAAAAAGTTTCTAAATGACAGTAAAAGATTTGATCGAGAAAACACGCACGTGAACTTTGAAGCGCTGTCAGACTCTCCACCTGGTCAAAAAAAGCGTGCTCTCTGCATGTCACGTCTCCGTGGCACACCTGAACGCACTCCAACAAAAGTCTGTCCAAAAAGAGGAAAAGGGCCGTGAAAGTTTGTCCTTCTTTGGGAGCGATGCCACGCTCCGTCCTGTTGAGTTTTGCCAATTAAAGCGGGTTCCCACTGTTCGGAGCAGCGGGCATGCGGCTCTTGGCACCGCGGCTCCTGCCAGGGCGCGCCGTGACTTCCGACCCCACACAGATGGGCTCGCAGGCAGACCCGCGCGCCTGGAGCCCGGCCCAGCCCGAACGGACGCGGAGGTCGCCGCTCCGGCCTGAAGGGTCCTGAGGGTAGCCGCCGCTGACAGGGCCCAAATGCTCGGCGCCGGGACGAGAGCGAGTGCTGGTGCGGGGGGGCAGCACTTTCTGGGGAGCCCCTGGCCGGAGCGCTGCATCACAGCGGGTAGAGAGACTGCCTCCATCACTGAATATTCATGGCCGCATGGTCGCTGTGACAGGGGGCAGCGCGGAAGAGGATGTCAGCGCGAAAGCGAGAGAAATACAGGGAGGGGAGGGTGCGAATCAAACGCCAGTTCGCGCACGATATAAACAAACCCCGCGCTGAACAGACAGACGGCATCTGTGCCGATCGCAGGGATTGTGGGATATGGTGCAACTCGCGGTAACAGCCAGCACTCGCCGCGGCATATGGCAGCTCGCGTCTCGATGAAAACTTTGTGCTGACGCATTCGTGCGGTCGATTTCAATAAAGTCTCAGCTCTTGATTGCAGGAGAAGCTACTCAGAAACAAATAGTTTATATTTATCTATTCGTTTAGCCGACACTTTTATCCAACCCACAATTGAGAGAGAATTTAAAGGTGCTGTGCGTACATTTTTTGAGGATCTATTGACAGAAATGCTATATGTTAGACATAACTACGTATGTGTTCAGAGGTGTATCAAGACCTTACATAATGAAGCGTTGTGTTTTTATTACCTTAGAATGAGCTATTTCTATCTGTCATACACCGCGGTTCCCGTCATGTTGTTGCTACAGTAGCCCTAAACCGACAATCTGCTCTACAGAACGCGTTTCATAAATACCTTATCTCCTTCGGCAAAGAAGTGAAAACGTGACGACATCTTTGTCCTGCGTCGGCCAACGTAGTGCTTCAGAAGGAAGGGTGGAGTGGAGTGAGCAGTTGGTTGCAATTCGCAACCTCACCACTAGATGCTGCTAAGATCTCCACATTGCTAATAGTGTTAGTGTACAGAAATCTGATATATGAACAACCCTTTTGTTTGAATATGGTCATATGTCAGATGTCTGTAGAGAGTCAGGTAAGTTAACAACAACTTTGTGTCTTAAGAACTTTTAGTTTCTAAATGTAAGCTGAATTATTGTCAGGTTTCTGTGACGGAAATAAAATGATTTATTCATTCTGATGAGCCTAAATTCCGAACTAGCATAATACAGTATGTAGCATTACTTGCACACACAAAAGTATAAATATAATATAGTAACATTTTTGTACTTTAATACTGAGTTATAATTTTACAAAACCAGAGCGTGACTGTGAATGATGCACAAAATATGAATGTGATATTTACTGTCGTTTTTCTTTCTTCCATCTCGTAATCGTACGCTTCACTGAACAACTACACTAACATTTAAAATATCCCTGTCAAGAGTGAAACTTGTAGCTTGTGTTGAAGTGAAGCAAAAAAAATGGTTATGATGCAAATACTTAATTTACCATAAATGTTGAAATATTTTATTGTATTTGTTTAGACAACCTGTTTTCAATATGTTTATGAAGAATTTTTTGTATTAAGATTAGCAGAGATTTAAGATAGCAGAAGAATAAATGAATACATCATGGTACAAATATCATTGTAGCCTTCAAATAGAAATAAAGGTGTATATAAATGTATTAGACCAGCAGCGTTCACGCAATATTGTTTCTAATGCTAAAAGTCATTATTGTTTTCAATTTTCAAATGAACTGTTTTACAAGAAAAGCCGAAAAAGCACTTCATGATTATTTTTTATTCAGCTGCAAGCTGTTTTCAAAGCCAAAAAAAGCAATACACAGTTTGGTTATTATGTGTGAACGAAGACTTTTTTTGTTTCAGCGTGTTATTTGCCTAGTAAGTGACCATAACACTTTTTATTGTTAAACACATTTTTGACCGATATTTTCTCTTTATTATGACAGGTGCTCTAGTAACTTATAGTAAATCAATTATAGTAAAAGATATACATACAGTACATACAGTAAATGATAATAAAATATACAATTATATATACAGTATTATATAGATAATGATTATAATATATAACCAATAAAATATATACATATGTATAATTTATGATAATGATTATATATAATTAATAAAATATATACATATGTTATGGTAAATTATTATATATAATCAATAAAAATATATACATGTGTGTTATGATAAATTATTATATATAATCAATAAAAAATACATATACAGTATGTTATGATAAATGATTATATATAATAAATAAAAATATGTTCACATCAAATACTGCATGTAAATGTATTCATGCACTTTACAAAACTTGACGTTTTGTAGAAATCAGGGTTTGGATTCACAAAACATTCTTAAAAAGAAAATTCTTCTTAACTGCCATATTTCTTCTTAAATTCGAATTTAAGAAAAAAGTTAGGAATGTTTTGTATTGCAAAAAAAAAATCTTAAGACAGTTCCTAGATTTTTTTTCTCAAGATTTATTTAACAAGCATATGTCATTTTACTTCGATGTAAAAAATAAAGATGATCTTAAGAAAATATTTGCGAACTTCTTCGGAAGGAACTTCCTATAATTCATCTCAAGAACATTCTTATATTTTGTCCTGAGAATAGTTTCAGGAGAGCTTATGATCATCTCTGAGATCGTCTCTGACGCTACTGTAATAAATATGACATGTTTTGCTTTTACCGAATCAGCCGGGTTCAGAATCACTCTGCCGCTTATTCTCCTTCACTATTCCATGTTACTGGCACAGTGGATTTCTCTGAATGGAACTCGTGTACATCACGTTTAGTCACTTGGTGTGTCTGTATGATCATTCAGGGAGTTTGACACGAGCTCCGGAGAGCTGTCAATCACATCACGTGCTGGATGTCTTGAAGTAAAGCTGTGATGAAATGGTGTGTTTCAGACATCCCAGTGATCCCAGACCTGGAGGAGGTACAGGAGGAGGATCTCAGCATGCAGATCGCCGCTCCGCCCAGGTGCCCACCGCACAAACCCTCTGTTTCATCACATACTGACTGACACACTCAAACATCTGAGCCATATCTAGCCAAAAACACATCATCTGTCATTGTTTACTTGTTTATTCATGTCCATACGATCCATATGAAGAGGAGACATTTTGAAGCATCTTCACACCTCACGCTATGTTTTCCAAGTCTTCTGATGGATTTCGTAAAAAACAAACTGAAATATGATGTATTGTTTGATGAGGTCTTGATCACACTTGTATTTTTGGGTGTACTGTCTCTTTAACAGGCAGTTAACAGATGTTCTAACAGAGTTCGCTGATGGTGGATGGAAGGGTTTACGGGTCTGTCTTGTTTTTAGTATCCAGGTGAACAGAGTTATGACATACAGAGATCTGGACATGGACCTGATGAAGTATTCTGCTTTCCAGACGCTGGTGAGACTCATGATCACTCATCATCACTATACGACACCTTTCCAAAAACTAACGTCTCACTGTCTACATAGACAACTTCCCTTCGATGGGAGCATCCTAAATAAAAAAAATTTGCACACCAAAAGTGCTAATGTGAAACCGCCCTTGGAGGACGATGTGATGTTATTGTCTGTGTTTGGGACGGACCTCAGACTGAACCTCTAGCATGTTTTAATGTTATCTATGTAGACAGCTGATGTGTGTGAGAGAAATCGGATGTTTTCAATCTGAGCTGTAACGTGTTCACCTGTCCTGAACTGTTCCAAGGATGGAGAGATCGACCTGAAGTTACTCACAAAGGTTTTAGCGCCGGAGCAGGAGGTGAGAGAGGTGAGCCATCGCCGGAATACACCGTCTGAGGATTTATCAAATCAAGTTTCTTGCATTTTATTACTTACCGTTTAGTGGTTTAAAGGAATAGTTCACCCTCAGATCATTTCCCAGAACAGGTGAATGAGGGCGAGTCAGCTCACGTGATGTTTGTTTCTGCTCGTCCGTGCAGGAGGATGTTGGTTGGGATTGGGATCATCTGTTCACCGAGGTCTCGTCTGAGCTCCAGACGGAATGGGATCAAGGAGAGCGAGACGAGCAGTCTCCCGTTCCCGTGTCCTGAGCACCTGACACGTGTGTGTTTCTGTAGTGAATGGGATGTTGGACACATCTCAAGGCTCTGAGGCGTTCTCATTAAGCTTAACCTTGGAAAGGCAGAAACATTGTTTTTCTTAACTGGATCAATCTGGAGACATTTGTCAGCGCTGGTAGTATCTGGAGAAAGAGTAAATCCAAGGTTAATGAGCGAGTAAACTGAAATCCAGTTGATTGAGTTAAAATGAACTTTGCACATCCGAGCGTGCCGCTCTTATCATTATTGACCACACGGCATCGACCTTCTCTGAGCCGCTGGCCTGACATGTCTTCTGCAGCTCAGTTCTTCTGCTGAAATCTTGATTCTCTCCCGTATCAAATATCTTATATTCCTCGTTAGCAGGGAGGTGCGCCTAATCAACACCAGATAGTGTGGATTCAAAACCCAAATGCGAAACGTCCGTCATCGCTTGGTCACCCGCGTGTTGTTTTCTTAGCTGTTCTTCTACGCGTACCTGTATTTTGGCGTCTTCTGGGTGCAAAAACACCTGTATTGTTTTTTGGTATGCATAACAAAAACACCACTTTTTTTTGTAGTTACACAGAAACACAAATACGTGTTGTTATACGAAACGTATATATTATAACATATAAAACAACATTTTACACTGAACTGTGCTCAACCCACCCAGCGCACCTCACTGCACGTTTACTGTAGTAACATGACGGTCAATTTTATGAAGGAAAGAAACGATCCTCACCCATCAGGAATAATGTGCTCGACTTCATGCAGTATTTATTGTCGAAGTCACAGCTTTTTTTTTTAAAGCGAAAGTAAACTTTCTCTCACTAAGTAAATCTGATGACGAGCGTCAATGCTTTGCTGTGTTATTGTGTGGGGGCGTTAACTGTGTTAACGGTCAAAACTTCATTGAATCCGAAGTTCTCAAACTTCTGGTCTCTAACACTGTTTCTGCCAAATCCATTTGAAGTCAACACGATCAAACCATGATAATACTATACATGATGATAAATGGAATATTAATGAGCAATAACAAGGGGGCGGGACTTGATTTTATTCAGGATGAATTGATTGGGTGATAAAAGTGGATGTTTTCAGAGAAACATTATGAAGACAGACGTATATTGTTGGTTTGTTATTAATTCCTTCAACATGAGACCAGAAATGCGAAAACGGCTTGTTAGTCAAAAAACATCTCTGAATCTCCAAAAGAATTGTTTGTTGTTTAGTTTATGTTATCATCCGTCCGAATAATATATAGTGTATACTGTATGTGAAATGTGTTTGATATCGCTCAGGAGTAAAGTCAGGTGATGTAAGATCTCTCACACACACTTTTCTCCGTCTCTCTCTCTTTCTCCTCACATGAGGTTTTTTTGGGCACTTTTAATGAATTCTGCCCATATGCCCCGAGCAGCTGCCGCGATGCCCCTTCCTCCCCCCTCCCGCAGAGCTGTGAAGTGCCCATCCATGTACAGACAACCTCTAGCTGTCTCTCTGAGGGAGACACGCCGGTGCCCACCATCTCACCGCTCTGCCAGCCCCATCAGAAGAGCGCCGAGCTCAGATTAAAGTCCTGTGATAGCGGGGAACTGACCCGCCCCGCACAACTGATCCCAGAACCGACCCGTCGGACTGAGGATTACAGCGAGAGAGAGAGAGAGAGAGAGAGAGAGAGATGCTTGGCATGAGGCAGCGTCCAGCATCTCAAAGTCACCTCTCCTCTCTCTCTCTCTCTCGCTGTATCTCACTTCATCCAGATCTCGTTCTTTGCATCCCTTCAGAAAGATCTTCTGGACATTATTTCTGAACCTTTACTCTGTTTTATCCTCTTTCTTCTGTTTGACAAAATTAAAGAACACAAGTGATTTACACATCCGGATTTTCTTTATGAGATGATATTAAAACGCATCCTTTGACTTACTGACCATCATTTCTCTGTCAATATTGAAAGTTCATCAGTGGCCAGTCGAAGGCTGTCTACATTTCAAAACTTCAAAATGTTTAACTTTCAAAGCAGTAAAACATGACACGCTCTCACGTGCATTATTTTTGTTTTGGCATTTATTTACTTTATGCTTTTTTAAATGACAGGTAAAGTGAAAGTTGCAAAAGTGAAAATGTAGACTGGGAATCATGGCAAGACGACCACTTCAAAGTAATAAATCTGTAGATTATGATATTTTAGCTATGACTGGAGAGGGTCCTGTTACCCCAATTATTTCTTGGAAGTTATTTGTTTATTTAAAAAAGGCAAATCGCTACAATTTGCTCAATGTCCTCATGTTATTAGCATGTTCGCCATGTGGCTTTATTTCAAGTATTTGTTCATTTTATGGGAAAATCTTCCATTTAAAAACCATGTAAAACATTTTTATAGTTTTCTGAGATTGACCAATACACATGTTGAATAGAAAAATATGCCCGTTATTAGATTCAGTTTATTTTTGTTTAAAATGTTACCCATTCAATGGAATGGCCCCTATAATATAATAAATAAATAGAATGTCATTAATATAAGAAATATTAGAGTGCATTGAGCTGATTAACTGCCATCGTCTTTATGTGCGTTTCCATCATGTCATGATGGGGTATATGCACACGGAGCGATGACGTATTTCCACTAATATCTCAGCCAGCTGTGTTTATCCGGCGCATGTAGCGTCCATAGGAAACAACGGCGTGTTTCACTCGGCCGCTTCAAGATGCACCTCAGATTACGACGTGATTCAAATGATCCAAACACTACGTCATACATGGACAACGCGCTTCAGGCTCTCCGTTTCTAAGATACAATCACAAATATGAAAGAAAGCTCAGTGTACTGTTTCATTTACTCGAGGCATGATGACAAAGGCATGTAGCAATGTTCAGCCATAGAGTTGTCCGTTTGCTGAAACGTTTTTTACTAAACACATTGTTATCGCTTATTGAAAAATCACAATGAGAGCAGAAGTGGCTTACGTACGTCATCGGCCCAGATGCATATACCCCATGACCACAACTACACGATGTTGTAAGTGTTCACGTCCTCCTACAGCTGGTAATTACAACTGGCAGACCGGGAGCTTTCTGAGACTTACCACTGCAACCTCATGCAGAACCGCAGAAAAATGGCGGCTGCTATTGTTGCTATAGAAACGTGTAATGTCGAGTTCGAGTAGAACATGTACATCTATGATGAAAACAGCTTCTTTGAAGAACATTTTTATAAAGCTTCATTTTTGGAGACGCAAACGAAACATGCGCTTTCCAACAAACACCTAGTGTGGACTTAAAGACCTAAAGCTCAGCAGGATGACGTTATACAGGTTTATTAAAAACTGAATGGCCTCTGGCCTTTTTTTGGAGCTCTTTGGTGTATTTTTGATCAAGTCGGATGCTTCATTGTCGTTGAGGGTGGAGATCATTGGCTCTGGTGCCGTTGTAATATGTCCAGGTGCTGACAGATGTTTCTCCGTCTTATCTGCTCTCAATATCTCTCATCCATATGGGCCGGAGGCAATATAGTGGCGTGTAATTAAAGCGTTAAGTAAATGTGCAGAGATGAAGAGATAAAGAGAGCGAGTCAGCGTCTGATATCAGCTCATGTTCTGAACGGAGAGTGACGGGTGCCGACAGACGCCGCTAAGTGTGGAAGTCATGAGATGTTATGAGAACACGCTTCTATCTGCTGCAGCACGTGCCGCCGCTCGCCTGACCGACCTGCATTGTTGTCTTCCTCACGGGCTGACATAGAAAGCACGCGGCTTTATTTGTGGACGCAAAAATGCTTTCCAAACCAACACGTCAACGTCCAGATCTCACGGCATTCATGAACTGTTTTGTGAGGAGGCTAGTTTGTATGAACACGAATGATTATAAGAAATAAAGCCATAATGAAGCCCCGCCCCTAAACGCAAAATGTACAAATTCAGATAAGCCTCGTTCTAAAATGGTGAGGAAATCCAGTGAGATTGGGTTGGAGGTCTTCATTGGCTCATGCTTTGGTCTGGATGCGGTTCTACTCGCTCTCGTGTGAAGTTGACGTGTGTGTGTGTTTCACATTGAAGATGAAATACGGCGGGTGCGTTCGCGGTGTGTTTTATGATTTGACCCTCTCTCCCCTCGCTGCTGGACATGTGCCCCTTTCATTTTTCACATGACTGCTTTTCTTATCAGGGCGACGCTCGCGGCCGCTGATTCTCAGGCAATAAAACACAAAACATTCTGTAAAACACGGAGCCGTGAGAAATTATGATAATAACTCAGCGGGCGTGTTGAGGTAAGCTGGATGGAGATCCGGGGTCTGCGTAGGGACAGGTCAAGGTGGTCTCCGCCACGCCGGCCTCCTATAAACCCTCTCCATCACCGGAGTCGCTGGAGCGCGTGCAGCACCGACTGTCTGCGGTGATGACGGCGGCAGTAAAGCGGGATGGATTGGCGACTGTGGGTTCGCGTGTGGAGGTCAGGGACCGGGCCGGAGCGTATGCTTGATGTGAACGCATTAAAGGTTGCAAGGCAACGCGTGTCAAGCGATCAGAGCTTCATGATCTACAATTCAGATCAGATGAGAAGCAAAACCTGAAGAGCCCACAAAGCATCCGGACACACGAGGCCACAAACACTCCGAGCATCACAGCCACAGTAACACACCTCAGCACAATACTTCTTCATTCCGGAGTATGATATACTGTAGTTATGATTGAGATTATTACACACGTTAACATCAGCTCAACTGCTCAGCAAGAATCTTCAAGCAAGACTTCTCACGCTTACTGTAAGCTCATTTAAACAAGTATACTCACAAAAGTATATTTTAAAGTATGTAGTAAGTATACTAATATCAGTGTACTTGCAAGTTTCCTCAATTGGTCGACTGTTTGCTTTATAAAAGTGTACAGTTTACTTTTAGCGTAACAGTAGAAAACTTTGAGTACAAACTACACTTTGCATGTTGTATTGTAACTTTACAAGTCAACGTATAGGTATACTGATCATTAATACTGATAATACTAGTTCAGTATGTGTAGTGTAGTGTTTGTTCAGTTGATGATTAGTACACTTCGAAGAATACAGTAAACTACTTTACTCTTTAACCGTATTTATACTGCAAGTGTACTTGTACATTTTCATTTAACATCATACTTATAGTTGACTGTTTGTGTGTTATCTTTACACTGTGTAGCCTAATACTATGTTTCTCTTTAGCTCATCATCGGTATACTTGAAATATACACCTTTAAGTGTACTTGAAGTAGATTTAAATAAATGTCTATGATCAGTGTGTAAGATTTACTCTAAACTCTTTCAGCTCAAAGCTGAACATGTTACTACAGTATTTAAACTTGTACGTTTATAAGACTTTTCTGTCAGTATAAGTCAAGTACACTTGTCGTTTAATCTATATTTCTGTAGACTGAAAGTATACAGTACATTCTCATTTTTTGTTTAAAAGAAGTATTCAAATACAGTAGCACACTTTGTTTGTGTTATTGTGTTTGTCTATCTGTGCTATAATTCCAGAAGGAATACACTTTTGGTGAGTTTGTTTGTCTGAAAATTGTTCTTGCGCATCTTAACTTTTGTTCATTCATGTTCCTGCTCTCTTTTTGTGCATGTGCGCATTCTTACAAAAGAAAAGAAATGATTTATGTCCTGTAATCTTTCATCAGAAGTTAATAACTCTATAAAACATCTTTGTTTTGGCTGACGTCCCAAATCTGGTATGTTTTGAACCTCTCCCCTCCAGCCACAAATGAATCGCAAATGATCCTCACTGAATATCAGAGAATGTCACATTACAGAAATCACATGTTTATGTTGTTTCAGGTTGACTTTGAAATAAATGATGTTAGTTGTGATGTGATGCGATGTCATTCAGTCGTTTTCAGGTGTGAAGAGTGAAAAGTCTCTTTATTCTTCAGGGCTGCTGTAAGACAGAAAGCAGGTAAGAAGTGAAGCATGAGGTCCGTTTCGCACCTGCTGCAGCTGAGACCCCCAAACTTCCTGTGACATCTGTGACACTGTCATTCTACTTCCTGTGTCTCATGTTTCTTTCTTCCTGTCTGCCGGGGTCAGGTGTTCCATCTGTCCAGATCTGTTGGGGGTCCGGGCAGCTCTACAGGGGCGTGCTGAGAGGCTCCTGGACTCTTGTGGCGAGCCTGCCGGGGTCTCTCAGTGTTTCTTTAAATCCGAAAGGCTTCCATCGTGAGGTTGTGGTGCCAGCTGGCCGACCGACACACCTCCACAACACTCTGAACCGATGCATTAGTGCTCACAGTCGAGTAGAACTGAAAATGGCCTTTTAAACCTGTTCCGTGAGCTTAATGTACAAGTTAAAGGAACTCGATGACGTACAGCTGTCTGTGGAGCTCATGCACTTTCTATAATGCTCCACATGATGAATTCCAAACATATGGTGACATAATGCACTGAAGATGCTGTATGATAATGCTGTGCGCAGGCATTAGATGTGTTGTTGGTATATTTCGAGAAGGTGTTCTGGCGGAACTCTGGTTACTCTGACAGTGTTTGGGAGGTCATTTCATTATTGGACGGCAATGACAGAGAAGCGATCTGGACTGGTGAGACGCTTTTATTTGGAGAGAAATGAGAGGCAGTAGTAAGCCCGCTCTGTTTTACCACTGGATCTTTAACTGAACGATATGAAGCGTATAGAAATGCTGGTTTGTGTTCGTAATAGTGACTTCAGTTTGTCTATTTCACTTTGAAGAGATAACTGTACACTGTAAAAAAATCCCATAAAGAAAATGGAAATTTTCCATCAGTTGGGACACCAGTAAACAACCGTAAAATAACTACAACAAAAAAAGAGTTTTCACGTAAAATCACATGTTGTTCTTGTAAATTTGATTTGTTTTCTGTAATTTGATGGTTTTTACCGTATTTCAAAAATATGAAAAAAAATGATTTTTACATATAATGTAAAAAGGTTTTACTCTCAGTAGCTGATTCATAAACGTTGAACCCTAATAAACATGTAAATATGGGCACAATCTTGCAGAACACTAATATAAAACAATGAAAAAAATTTTTTGAATTCGAATTGAATGAAATAAAGAATTCATCAATTCATAAAGAAAATCATTATTATTAATAAATCATAATTATTATCGCTTTGATCTCTACACTGTTACAAAGTTACTATCGAGAGAACAATTGATACGTGAAAATCAGATGTGTCTCAATATACTGATCATGACATTCATTATTGATGTTGTGGTAATATTACACACATGATAACGTTGTCAGTAATGATTTGGTGTCTGGTGGTTTTAAGAGTTTCAAGAGTCACAGTGTTTGCAAACTCTTTCTCTACCTCCTTATTTTGAGTTTTTTTAACACACAAAAAAAGAACACAATGTCATCAAAATTAAAAATCAGAAATTGACAGATGACGTTACTTATTTATTTACAGATCAAATCAATATATATTATGATATAGTGAATTCTGTTGTCCATGATAGTTGTGTTGTGAAAATGTAATATTTGACAGCACTTGTGTTCAAGTAAAATAATAATAAATGAATACATGATGTTTTAAAACTGTCACAGCAATAACAGGTTTGAACAGAAAGAGACAAAAAGACATACATATAATATAAATAAATAAGATAGAAATTAAAATACATTTCTTCAAAAAGCATTTCAGGAAAAAACCAACATGGACATTAAAAGCATGGCGCTTTAAATTAGCTTGAATTATTTTTTTCCCATCAAACCCAGTAAAATAGAAAAGTAATAAAGGAGGACATGGAAATAACTGATAATATTTTGTTTGAACCCATCAGATGTTTGGTATTGTATCATACAGTAGATTTCTGTTATTTTACAGTAAGAAAACGTCTGCTGTTGACTTGAAAAAGAAAAAAAGGAAATATTACAAAATTCTTTTTATTTTTCTGTGTGACTTTTAAACTTTGTTCTGTGTGTCTTTTTTGACATTTTCAAGGCCGAATGTGTGGCGAGGTCTCATGTCCGTCTCGACGTCACGTTCATCAGATCTGCTCGTCCGATCAAATTACTCATGTTTCTGCTTTATTCCATGTCAGATAATTGAGACAATGTCTCTCTGCTTCATCTCAGAGACTCAATTTACCTACAGAACGTCGCTAAATTGTACATTTGTATCAATGTAAAAATGAAGAGGATCATAAATGATGGAGACAGTTGATGTGACATTGTGTTTCGGCAGTGTGGACCTGGAGGTGAGACCCCGGCCTGTCCGAACCCCCTCTGCCGGGGCAGAAAGCGGCCATCATTTATTCTAATTCACTCCTTCCATAGGCTCGGACATAATGCATTCTTAACCTTGTAGTACAAGGACACACATGAGGTCTGATGCTGCTGAATTATTCTGCACTCTTCACAAGAGAGAGAGAGAAAGAGAGAGATGTTGATTCTCTCCATCTGCTAAACGTGACACCCGGCTATACAGAAAGCTAAAAAGAAAAAAGATCAAAGTATTAAAGTGAAAGCTATGAAACACAGAGTGTAGAATAGCGTATCAAAGGATAAAGCTACCAAGTATTTACTGCTATAAAAGTCTCTGACATAAAAGAGAGAGAGAGAGAGAGAGAGAGAGAGAGAGAGAGAGAGAGAATGAATGAAAGGACGGCTGGCAGACAGCGGGGTAAGAGAAAACCGCAGCGCCTCTGGAGTGATTTATTTGGCAAATCAGGACACAATGAGTGGATTATGACGCTCTAATAGAAGAGTGTGTTTGGGGAGCTGCTAATTGGCTGTGATTGAGTTGCAGGCTGAGAGAGAGAGAGAGAGGGGAGTCTTGGAGCGTCTGTCAGCCAATCATCTGCTAATCAGAGCGCTCAAATTAAAAGTGCGTGGCTGGAGTGGAGGACGGGTTAATGCCAGAACCGTGTGTGTGTGTGTGTGTGTGTGTGTGTGTGTGTGTGTGTGAGAGAGAGAGAGAGAGAGAGAGAGAGAGTGTGTTGTCTGTAAGAGTGTGTGATGGTGAACTAGTGTACAGTATGACTGTCTGATCCACCAAAAGTAAGAGTCATTTCATGTGCTCTTCTGCAAACTACAGCAACAGTAACACTGAAGTACTGTACATTCAGCAAATATAAACACAATTTCTACAAGCAATCCAGTGAATTTTGTAAAACCTTCATGAAGGTGAATGAGTGACTCGAGCATGTGTGGGAATACTCACAAGTCCCTGACCTGATGCTAATGTGTAGCCTGGTGAACAAGAGGGTCGACTCAATGTGATTTTGGGTTATAAGGGTGGTAAGTATCTGACTGAGTAACATTGTAGAGTATCTAGCTTTCTTGGAATTCCTGGGTGGAGGCCTGAAAGGTCTTGTTTTGCGAGGTAACATTGGTTACAAAAGGGAAACTTGGAGAAGAGAGTGATTCAGAGGAACGGTGTTCCTGATCTGAACCTGAACAGTGTTTTGTTGTTGGACTTTTGAGCCTGTCCTGAGTTTGTATCGACTTTCTATCATTGGACCTGTGGCCATATATTTTGGACACTTGAGAGCTGTCAACTAAACAACACCTGGTGGTGAGTTTGACCTGATGGCAGGGCAGGCTGCTGGACAGACCTGGAAAACCCAAACGGATCGTGAGAGTGAACTAGGATCCTGTTGACATATTTACTCTTTTCTCCAGAGGAGGTATTTCATCATTCTGAGGGAGGCTAGAGACATGGAGACTAAAGAGGCCCTGCTTAACGCCTCCATCACAGAAGCAGCTGGAAGGTTGTATGCGCCTGTCATGGCAGCACCCTAAGAACATGTGCTAAGGGAGGCCTTCGGTTTTAGGATTGGTTAGCTCGAGGGCTTCTTGATTCACCTGACAGGTACCGGCAGGATAGAAGGACTACAGCTGCACTGGTAAGGGATGTGTGACTCAACTTTGGGAGAAGGTCAGAGAGGCCGTGGAATAGGACTTTTGGTCAGCTTCAAAGAGGTGCTGGCGAGCCATCTGACAGACAGACAGACAGACAGACAGAGACAGAGTCTACCCTCCTTTTGGGAGTAGATTGTGGGAATAATTATTGTCAGCATAATTTTGTTAGACCACACTGCAGCAATTGCGTCTTAAGCATTGTGTTGAAATTAAGGACGTGGCTCTTGGGTGGTTTGTGTCCTTTATAAAAGACAAAGATAGAACTTTGTCTTGTATTTCTGCAGGAGTTCTGCAGGGTTCTGTTTTGGGACCAATGCTCTTTTCGCTGTATATGCTTATTCGTAGAGCTGTTTTTAGAAAGCATGAAATTTATACAACTTTTATGCAGATGAAAAGCACACATATCGTCACTTAAATAACAAATATTGGTAACACTTTACATTAAGGTACCCTTTATGAAGCATTTATAAATGTGTTCATTAACGATTAATAAGTCATTTACAAATGCATTATAAAGCAGGGGTGGATTCTAACAAGATATCTGCTAAATAGTGAGCAGGTATAAGAAAAACATCACAACACCCTACAGTCTCCAGTCTGACATCCTATTTTGCAAACAACATCAAGATAATGATGAATCTACTTTTCGAGTCAAATAACTAATGAATAAATACATTTATTAAGCATTTATAACATGTGAGTTAAAAATGGCTCATTATTTGGCAGGTATTTCGTTAGAATCCCTCTTTTTATTCATGCAGGTATAACTGCTTTATAACCCAAATATTTCTTTTACAAATATTGAAAAAGTGTTTCATGCCTTTGTTTTGTCACACCTCGATTATTGCAATGCATTATATCCAGGAGTGTGTCAGTCTTTACTGTTACACCTGCAGCTTGTTGAAAATACAGCAGCTAGGTTGCTGGCTAAATTTCTGAGCTTTTTAATATTTGCTGCTCTTCCAGACCCCTTCAATTGACATGTAAGGGCGACGTTTTTCCTGTTGCTGCCCTTAGATTGTGGAATGTGTTTCTGCTGTCTGTTAACGTATCAACATCCATGCACGTTTATGTCATGGTCAAAAACTCATTTGTTTTCATAGCTTATGCTATAAAGTAGTACGTGGCTACATTTTTTCTTTCTGTTAGTATCTATTTATTTTCATTATTATTACTATTATTTCTTTTTTTTATTGTTCAGCACTTTGGTAAATCTTGGAGTGTTAAAGTGCTCTATAAATAAATTTGAATTGATATTAAAAGTTGAAATATTGGAGCAGTGTTATGTTTATGTACACTCTTAGAAGAGATTGAACCTTTAGAGTTAAAAAAAGAACTTTAAAGTTCAAATATGAACTTCTAATAATCAAAAAGGTTCAAAGTTGAACCTATAAGTTCTATAAGTAGTTTAGTTGTTGATGTTATTATTATTCTTATTGATTTGTTTAGTTTACATTTACATTAGTCATATTTAAATACACAAACAATTTCAGAGTAGGCCACCACCATCTCAAACAATAAACATGTCATTTCCCCATGAAAAACACAGAGAAAAACATCTCCAATCGTTTTAACTTATTTCAAACATCACAAATGACGTAGACTTATGAGTTCAAGAGCCAGTGCTACGTTCAGGCAAACTCGGAATGCTTCTTCCCAAATACTACTTGGAAATAACATCGGAAACTGCGCTCATAGTCGGACATACGACCTATGAACTCAGGACAGATCAATCAAGCACGAGCGCAGGGAGACGCGTTACATAATCCAAAATGCTTGCAGTGACATTCAGTGTTTTGTGTAACTAGTTAGTAAGTAATTAGTTACTGTAATTTATTACTTTTCCCTTGAAAAAGTAAAGTAAGGGATTACTCTTATTTTTTCTGTAATTGAATTACAGTTACTTCTGATGTAATTAAACTAAATACTTTGTGTAATATATGTGTGTGCAACAGTGGAATTGACATCAAAATTCAAAGTCTAACTTTAAAATCTGTGCTTTAATGTATAATTCTCACATTTGTAATACTTTGGTCAGTTAATAAGAGTACTTTATGTAGTTTATATTATTTATTTGAATGAATTAAAAGAGCCGTTTCATGCCTATCCTTCAATCACTGAACTCATCAAGGTTGATGTAGGATATAGGAAGTCATTAGTAATAAGTAACTAAATACTTTCTGGAGAGAGTCATTTGTACAGTAATCTAATTACACTATTGAATATGTAACTAGTAACTAGTAATTAATTACTTTTTCAGAGTAACTTACCCAACACTGGTGACATTAGCGCGGAGCTAACTTATGCAAAACGATTGACTGGAACGCTACGAGGTCGGAAGTGGGATATTTCACTTCGCCTCAAACGAAGTCTTGCGTTCAAATGTCTCTCGCGCGCGTGGCGCAGCTCAAAACCCTTACAAACTCTGCTGCGCGAGCGGTATCTGAGGTAAGACTTAACAAAATTACTATGACCTTTATGAAAACATGAAAATAAAACAAATGAAACGTAACATGGATACTGTACATTAAAATACAGACTGAAGCTCTGTTAGTTAACCGATTTCAAAGTGACCTTTTTTCTATTTAGGACAGTGAAAAAATTATAAAGAGAGATGTATAGTGCTACAAAGGCAACATTTGTGTTAATTATTTCATCCCTTCACTTTTTTTTAAATAGAGAAAAAGATAAACATATATCACTGAAAGGGGGAAAGATGCTAAGACGCAGGTGACAACGCACCTGAAAAATGGATGAAGCGCATTTCTAGCAACCAAATATGGACAACAATCAGCGCGTAAGTACTGAATGTAAATGAAGATTTATGTGTTTAACATTAAAACATTGTGCTTTCTTATTGAACAGCCAAAGTTTTTAACTGTAGTCTGCAAGGCACAACAAGCAGAAATAAAGTCTGTTCATTTAGGTAAACATGTGCTGATTTAGTGACTATTATAATTTATTCTGTCAAGTATAAATGTAAACTTCACAACATATTAATATGTTAATGCATTCTGTGTTGGTCAGCTGCATTAAGTCAGCAGTAGTCTGTCTTAAAGGGATACTTAACCCCAAAAAATAAAGTTCTGTCATCATTTACTCACCCTCGGATTGTTCCAAACATGTATACCTTTCTTTGTTTTGTTGAACACACAGGAAGATATTTGGAAGAATGTCAGATCTCATCCCCCATTTACTGCCATAGTAGGGAAAATAAATACTATGGGTGTCAGTAGAGGATGAGATCTGACATTCTTCCAAATATCTTCCAGCAGAAGAAAGAAATGTATACAGGTTTGGAACAATCAGAGGGGGAGAAATGATGAGAGAATGTTCATTTACTGTATCCCTTTAAGTGTGAATGTTTGTTTAATCTTAATTATGATTATTTAAATGACAAGACTTGAAACCAATGATTTCTTGATCAGGTTTACTGTGGTATATTACTGTATAGCTCTTAATCATTCCATGTGTTTTCTGTTGAGTTTGTGCTTTTCCAGATGTGTCTCTCTACTGTCATGTTGCCATTAATGTGGCCCCGCAACCTGTACAAAGAGTCAAAAGCCTACATCATTTTAATGAACGGATAATCCTTGATCTCCATTTATGCCTAACCACAAGGAACACGCTACAGGTCATGTTTGATCTAAATTGATAAATGCATAATCTGTGTTCTGTTTCCAGAGCGGTGTCCGCCCATGTTATGCATTTGTGCCTTCTCCTGCTCTGCACTTTTAAAGCCCACTGTACGGTATGCAAACATCATGTCTACCATGGTGAATTTATACAGAATAGTAAAGCACTTTACTCAGATCTCTACATTAGTATAAAGGTATATTTAAATGAACATTTTGTATTTAGTAGGCCATCATACACTACATGGTTTGGCTGTGCTGCAGAATTTGTGTGATCAAGACGCTGAGCAAGTTTTCCTCAATGATCTGGATCACCATCACAGGTAAATAACATATTTATATTCAGCTTTCTTGCCTCTCTCATTCAGTATTTTTGGTCAGTTTTAAGGGGATGTATTTATTATAGTTTCTTATTAATACACAATAACAGCAATATGAGCATGAATGACTGATCCTTATCATTACCTCAGGCTGTGGCATCTTGATGTTACTGATGAAACATATCCCTCTACTGTGATCTACTGTGTGAGATATCATTAAGATCTACATCTAAAATGACAGAGGTGAAGATGTTAAAGTTAATTCTTAGTTTATGAATTTGTCTGTTTTTCTTTCTCTCAGGTGTCAGTGAAGCCTGCATCAGTGCAGTGTGGCAGCTAAATGTTGTATTTGTATGACTTATTATTGCACTTTTTGAAAAAACACACCGTGTTGAAGGGTGATTTACACAGCTCTGCACTGCATACATCAGTTCATGGACTTTCTCTCTGTTTATGGCTGATGTTAGGAAGAATGTTAAGAAGGACTGATAAATTCACCGTTCACTTACACACGAAAACACTAGTCAAAAAGCTAAGGAAAGACAGTCAGGAGGGTTTGGAATATAGTAATCATGATCAAATATGATGACATATTACAGATTAAAATGGGCATCAAATAAATGTATGCAGTGAGGTGGGCTTGCTTTATTTCATAATTATTTTACTTTGTTAATGTTGCACATATCACAATCAGATGTTAAATAAAATGTATTGTCATTTTGTGTTTTGTCTGAAATTTGTGCATGTACACAATAAATATTTAATGGCCAATCATGGTGTTGTGTCATGTGTTATGAAATGTTGTTATAGTATAATGCGTAATATAATAATAATAACAATAGTAATAATACTACTGAAATGGTGACTAAAAGGGGTTCCAAAAGGAACTCTGCTGGTTCTAAATGCACCTTTAAGAGAGGGCTCCAATTGGAACCTTTTAAAAAAGGTTCAGAAATGAACCTTTAAGGTCCCCCACAGTTGCAATCTCCAGGAACCTCAAAAGGTTCATTCTTGATCCTTTTCTTCTTGGAGTGTAGTAAGTGGCTCGTGTACTGCAGTAGCGGTGTTGGCCAGTAGGGGTCAGTGTTTGACTTCAGTGACACACACAGACAGGCAGCAGAAACTCCTTTCATCAAACGACTGCATCAAAAACTGCGCTTTTACCGCTGAAGTCAAAATCTATGCAGTGTAAATAACTTAATGACCAGTATATTCATTTCTTAATCTGTATCTCAAATTATAATACAAACATTAAAAACTGTTGAACCTCCAAAATAACCACACCATGGAGTGTGATTTACTGTATGATTTAACCATGACAATATATTCAATCAGTCATTTATTGAACTGGATTAATAACTAGTTTCTGGTTGTCAATTCTGTTGTACACACACAGTCATATGTTCCATTATATCATTTTTAAATACTTAAAATAAAACGGAGGTTAAGAAGTGAAATGTAAATATATATTATATGATTTTATATTAACTGCACTATAATTATTATAATCCCATTGTTATTATAATGATTTATTTTATTTAACATAAATATAATATTGGTTTCATTTCTATTCTCCTATTACTAATAATACATATTTCCTAGAATGTTTCTGTAATGTTAATTTAGTACATGGTTCACGTAAACTCTCCTTATTTATTGGTTCAATAAAATGAAAGTCATATTTGAGTGAAACCCACACAATAATTTCCAGCTGATATGCTTCTATTCAGTAAATTCAAATGTTATTACTATAAATGTTTTCTTGATATTTTAAATTGATTGTAATTTTATTTACGATTTGAACAGTTTATTTGTTATCGCATTACTATTTTTCTTTTCTTTTTTATTGAATTCTTTATAAGAAATGATCAGAAATAGAAAATAATAATTCATCTAAAAATAGGAAATGTAAGTTTATCAGACACACATGTGTTTCATGTCTCAGCTGTATTATAACACCGCCGGTCATAATGAGTGTTTTAATTGTAAATGTCTTTTCTGGTAAACCCTCAGGCTTTACTGTACGACTCTGAAGTGCTTTTGGCCTAAATGGGATTAATTCTCAAACGTTCTGTACCCTCCCTCATATAATTTCATTTGTGGGTCCATGCGATGAATAGCAAAACAGGGGCACAGGGGCCACAAACACGACAGCCATCAGCTTCTGTTACCCTCATACACCACAGAACACACACACACACGTCTGGTTTATTATCTCCGTGGGGACAGTCCACAGGCGTATTGAGTTGTATACTGTATAAACTGTATATTTTATCCCCAACCCCTAACCCTAAAGATCATAGAACACTTTTTGCATTTTTAGATTAAAAAAAAATATTGTTCTGTACAATTTATAAGCTTTTGTGCCTATGAGGACCTCAATTTTGGTCCCCACAGTGACACGAGTCCCCATGTGTTGGTGTGTCCCCACCGGGATATACAAACATGAACACACGCACGCACGCACGCACGCACGCACGCACGCACGCACACACACACACACACACACACACACACACACACACACCAGTCACTACACATGTACCATTCACTTGATTATTTAGCATATTTAACTTTTATTTATGAGCTCATAGGGAAACATTGCTTTCCATCATACAATAATTATTATGTTTTTAATCAATGCATTTTAAACTTTTATTTCATTTCTCTCCTTTTAAACAGTTGAATCATTTGTATTTTTTCAGAAGAGTTTCAGAAGGTCTTGAATGGGAGAATCAAAACATGAAGAAAGTGATTCATCAGGTGTTGATGTGTAGAATCGCAGCGTGTCACAGATGGGGCTGCTCTGTGAGACGAATCTGTCGGAACAGGACGGGCTCCGGACCCCCTCACCCCGCCCCCTCACACACAGAGTGAAGCCCCCTGCTCGCTTTTGATTTAATTAAAGGGAAGAGGGCTCATCAATTTCTGTGACCGCGCAGAGAGATGACAGCACACAAATTGAAAGGACGCGTCTCCACCGCTCTGTGTGTGTGTGTGTGCATGGGTGTTTGTGTGTGTGCGCGGGTGTGTGTGTGTGTGCGTGCGTGCGTGTGTGTGTGTGTGTGCGTGTGTGTGTGTGTGTGTGTGCGTGCGCTCATCATTAACACTGAACACAATCCTGTGTGCCATGTAACAAGATTAGAAACATTATCATTTTCCTGTACACACACACACACACACAAAGATAGACTGACAGACAGAAAGAGACAGCATGCGTGTGTGTGTTTGTGACATAACAAGAAAAACTCAAATGAACATCACGTCATATTCCACATACAGTATAGTGATTATATCACATCTATAACATAAAAACACCGCGGCCTCGAAAACAAAAGAGTGACATGAGATGAGTGTCAAATGAATGTAGATTATAAAGGTCAAATCATCTGGATTTGAGTGCATTTGATGAGAAATGTTTGAGCTCATTATTGAGATGTTTTGATTGCAGACTTGAGCTAAGTTTGACACGTTGTTGACTTCTCTTCTCAAACTCTCATGACACACACATTTGTCAGATTTCTGACTCGTATTCTCAGGAGAAATGCAGATGAGACGTAAACAAATGTTTGCATTTGCTCTTTAATCTCATTGATGTCTACGAGAAATAACTGAGATCTCACGTGTGTTTTGTCTTATGGGTTTAGCTAAAATCTCAACCATCATTATTTATAATTCTCAATGTTCTTACATTTTTACAAATGACACCAAACTTGTAATAAACCTGTTCCAGTGTTTCTTTCCGTCATCTAACACTTTGTTTGGTTTTGTTGAGTTTTCAGATTTTTGTCACAGTCACATATGGGCACGGACACTTGACAGTACCGGACTGGGCCGCCTTCTCCATCAGAACTGCTTTAATTCTTCACGGCACATCAGGGGCCTCGTTTATAAAGCGTGCATAACTAGAGATTTGATCGTAAAGTGGACGTACACAAAAATCCACAGAATGTTCGTATTTATAAAAACGGTCTTTGACGTGGAAAAGTGCTTTACAGTTTTTTAGACACTAAAAGTGATACTTGAGGCTCACTCAGTGAAATAACCATTCACCCATTCACCAAATCTTGAGATCAAGTCTGCAAAACCGAAAACACGTGACATGCTTTAAACTCAGTTTGCTATCGTAAAACAGACTTTGTGCCAAACTCTAAACACAGGTCTTTACATCAGACATGTAAAACTAATAGCACGTGTGTTTCATTAAAAATTCTACACTCATTTACAGAAGTGTGTGAAAACACTTCCAACTTTTTGGTTTACTCACTGTACATGTAGAAAGCGAGCCAAAGAGGATGATGAGAGGATGAAGACAGCACGCGCAATATTTTTTCACTACAGCAACAAGCTTACAGAATCTTCAAATGCATCTGTTACTGTTGATCCCTTAGTCAAACTCAATAAAACACAATGTTTTCAGAATACAATATTTACTCTACACCCCCTGCATTTCTGTTTATAGTGAAAATGTATAGATGTATACTATAGTGTGTATGTGTAAATGTAGTGCGAGTGCTATGACAAACTCCTGGGCGCTTCACAGTACACTGGAAAAAGACACAAAAGAGAAAATTTGGTGTGTATGTGGCTAATTATTTTATGTTTGTGTGCAGAGTTACTACACGCTAAAATACAATGTTTAGAAGAGTTAAAATAGTTTTAAATGACGTGTTTGCTTTTGCAAGATGTGTGTGACATTTAGCATTTTGTGTGTTATCGGTGGTATTGTGTATATTGGTATTGAGTTTTGAGAAATGGAGCCATAGTTTCAAAAATTGTGTGTAAGCAATTAGAAAAAACGATATTGCGCCTGCACGTCAGGGTCTGAGCAGACGTGCGCACTTTTGCTTGTCTGAGTGCTGCAGGTTTTTGGAAATACAAGCATTCCTGCTGCTCGTATAAGATTTGGACGTTGACAGGTGCTCTTATATACAGTATATATCAATGACATTATATAGACATCATTAATCACTGGTGACTTCATCACATATAACAGTTCAGTGGGTCATTCTGAAAATCACACGGCAGTAACTCAACTCATTTACACATCAGACTCGGTCAAGAGGATCTGCTCAAGTTCAGAATAAATGTGATTTAAGTGATTTTTAAAGTGGCTGTTGGCGTCAGACGGGTTGGTTTGAGTATCTGATCTACGGGATGAATCTGCAGTGACATGCAGAATTAGACACAAACATCCCAAACACATGGATCTATTACATAAAGTCACATCATGGATGTACAGCTATGACCGGAGATGCTGAGATCACCCACGGACCCCCAGCAGAGCACAGGCGGGTTTAGATATCTGGGCCCTTATTTATAAACCATCCTTAATTTGATTTCACAATCATTTCTCAGTGACAGTATGTGTGATCCATAGGACGAACGTGTGTACACATCTCTTTCAGATGTGGAATCTATAGGCCTACATGCAAATGAGCTTGAAATTGCAGTTTCAGATCTCCGCCTTTTAATGTTGAGATAAATTGATACACTTTTTAAAACTTGCTCAGTGAGGACTTGAGTATGAACTTTAAGATGTTTTGTTCTGTAGTGCTCTCTCACGGGGTGCTGTGTTTGTGGGTCTGTAGGTGTTTTCCTGACGTGACATCATCAGCACTGATGCTGGGAGGTTGAAATCAGAGACCCGAGTAAACAGACATGGATATAACCTGACTTTACACCTTACCCCATCAGCTTCTTTTAGCATCCTCTATGAAATTAGGAACAACAATAATACTTATATCAGACAAATTTTGTTGTTTGTTGTTTACAGGACAATTTGTTGTTACAGGAAAATGCATTTATTCACACATATCAAATCAACCAGATCAGCACGACTTCCATCACAAACTGTCAGTGTACAAATAATAGTGAATTCAGAATATGTACATTGTCATTTGTATGCTAGCTGTATTTTCAAGTATATATTTTTAAGTAAATTTCCCTTCCATCAACCTTTCTGCACTTCGTTTAACATCGTTTAGTTTGTTTACATTGCTGGGATGTCAGGTTTTACTATCTATAAAATCTCTGTAAAAAATACCTAAATATTCCAGGCTCATTCTCAAAAAACAGACTTCAAAAAGTAACTGGCATGATTCCATTGTTACCAATAATAATGGCCACCTTGAATCGTGTCCGTTATCTTATTTGACTTATTATTTGCATAGAGTTTTCTGTCATTGGAGTAAAACCGTTACAAATTCCCATGAAAGGCTAATCTTCCGAAAGTCACCTCAAAGCTAACATGATGAGGCACACTAAAATCTATACATGATACATGTTTTTTCAATAAAAATCCTTCATGCTGACACAAACCAAAGCAACACCAATGACGCTTTTAAAGAACCATACCAAAAACCGACATTTGAAATAAGATGTTTCATTTATATCAAGGAAAGGGACACTCACCATGTGTGTGCTTGAACAGAGCGTCTTCTTTGCTGACCTTTGACCTTGCAAGTACTTACTTATTTTTATTCTTTCAAAAGAAAAGTTTGTGTCACCGATAACACAAATGACCCAAAATCAAAGGACAGATATATATTTTTTATTATTTGCATTATTGATAAATAATTATTTTGGTTTGCTTTTTTATGCATTTATTAGGCCCTCTACTTGTCTTTGATTGGTTAACTTAATTTGAAAAAGCGTTTGTACACCATACAAAAGAGTCGAACACAGGGAGGTGAACGTGGGTTTTTCAAGTACAAATGAAATTCAAATGAATTTAGAAAAAAATGAAAAAACCTGTCAAGACTTCAATAACACTCATCTTTATAAAAAGGCTAAATCGGGTGGATTTTTTCATTCGTAAGTCTTTTAAATGCCTGTAAAGTGTAAGGACGGGTTTGTGACCATATTTCGAAAATAACCCTCCGCCAAATATTCCACATTGATATAACCAAAGCGCGTGCGGGGCAAAGAGTAAACAGTCAATGATGTCATGAATCCAGTGAGTGGTAAGATCTCCCGTAACACTGGACAGATCTGTTTTTCTGGTGTTAGACAGTGAGTCTAAACAAGCGCTGCGGTGAGCGTCGGCTCCTGCTGGGGAAATGTGAAGCTGAATGGACCGCGCCGCCGCAGAGCCGCTTGGCTTTGATTTGTTGTGAAGACAGCAGCCGGGATTTTCCCAGCATGCCCGTGGAGAGCGACACTTCCTCTGCGCTCTGAAGACGTGCGGTGACGCTGTGCCAGCAGATCTCGACACCTGCCCGACGTTCATCAGCTCAGCGTGAACCAACTCCACCTGCACACACATACAGCCACAAGAGTCAAGTGTCCGTCTCATTCGGTCTTACAGAAATCTGTGACGCATACGGACCGCTTTACTTATTTTGAAAAGTATAGATATCGAACTAACCAACAAGTCCACGCTTAATTTCACAACAGCGCGGGATCGGATCTAACAGCCCGAGAGACGGTTGTCCTAAACGCAAGTGATTGGAAAATGACAGGGAGTCATGACAATGATTGTCTTCCAATCACTTCAGCCGATCTGAGACCATCACACCATGAGGAAAAACTTCCCACCGGTGTGATGTATGACCGGCGGCACATCCGTTAAAACAACACGTTCTGAAGCTCTTATTGGGAATATGGAGACTATCCATGTGCTCTTCACTAGCACTGCAAAGGTTGTGTGTGTGTCCCATCGATAGATGAAATGCGCACTGTGTGTTGCTCTGGATGAAAGAGTCTGCCCAATGAAAGTAACAGAAAGACGCCTCACAGTGAGCGTATTCAAAAACAATGCCTGAACATCTCGGTTCATTTCTCTGTTTGTGTGCAAACGTTCTCATGGACTTGAAGGCAGTCATTTCAGGTTGCTCTTCAGACGTCAGCGCTGTCTTGATCAGAGATAAAAATACCTGTTGCGTTGTGCTGATGGTAATGACTGCCGTGCTTCTCATAGACGACTCTTACAGCGTCTGAGAGTTTCTGCCTCTGATTGGATCCTTCAGTTGTTCTGGCCATTAAATCCTGATTGCTCGTCTGTGAACATGAGGTACGGCTGTCTTAAGACCATGATAAAACCACATCTCTGCGTTACAGCAATATGACTTCTTCTTTCAGCTGTTTCACTTGAAACGTGTAAGGTCACTACGTATCCACACTGACAGTTTTATTCAATCAGGCAATATCAAAGACAGCTTACTTTTTGATGGTCCTCTTTCCAAACTTGACTGACAGACGCTGCATTGAACGCCACACATCAACATCGCCGCCATATTGGGAAGGGCAAGAGAAAGGACGAGCTGAACATTTACATACGCATTCATCAACTCATTTCAATGGGTTACTACGTTTAGTACGAAAATGTTACAGAAATTTGATATTTTTAAATTATTTTATTAGTAATGATTTATTATTGATATTTCAATTTTTGATCAAAAGCTGGACTGATGTTTATGTCATAATTATAAAAACTCGCTCTTGTCAAGCATTGATTTGTCTTATTATACTTGCTTAGTAATTGTGCAACGAGGAAGGTGGGACGAGAGCCGTGAGGGAACGGTGCGAGGCCGGTGGCACGAGTGATAATGAGTGTCAGCTGCGCGTTGCACCGGTCTCGCATCTCTCACGGAGGAGCTCCGGAAGCATTAAAGGACGAGAGAGGACCAGGCCTGGACATTATGTTAAGTTTTATTTTATGTTTGTGTGGCCGGCAGTTGACCGTGAGCTAGCTGTCGGCCCTTTACTTTCGTTTTGTGGTTGGTTTATTTGATTCAAAGTTGATTTAACGTTCGCCGGTTCCCGCCTCCTTCTTCCTTACTTTGAACTGTATTACAGTGAGTTTGTGACAGTTTTCATATCATTTGTGGATCTGTGTCTACACGACCCTACACAGATTTATTTGGAGTTTTTTTGTCATAACATATTTCCCAAAGTTATGTTTGTGTTAGTTTTGATGTGTTTAGTATTATTCATGAGTGAGCGACTGTTGAATGGTAATGCTTTTAATGAAACTTGTTTCTGGTTACTACGTTTGAATTCAAACGTTTGTTTATCAGACAAACAATAAAGAAATGATTTAGGATTTAAATTTGTTTCATTGTTAATGCTTGATTTGTGTACATGTCATTTGTTGTATGAACTTTCCACTTCTGTAGTCCAGTGTGTAATAGCCAGCGGCAGGCAATTTGATCTGGTGATTTTGTTTTGTTTCTCTCAAGTCTGTAATTTTCTCATTCAGATTTTGTTTGTTTCACTCCTCAGGGCAACGCCTCCGTCCACGTGTGTGAGCGAGGACATCATCACAGCTGTGATCACACACGGTTGGGCAAAAGACCCCGTCTCTCTATCTTTATCGCCGGGCCCCTGTCTTCCTCCTCCCGGCCCCCGGCCCTCGTGTTCGCAAATCACCTCTCCTCGTGTCAGCAGGTAAATTGTTTTGTCCTCTCGTTCTCCGCTTTCATTACCTTGTGTAAATGAAGCGATACGTCGTCCAGCGGCGCGAGTCGCGGCACCACGCGCCGCCACGCCAAAATCACGAGATTTGGCATAATAAATGAAGACAAACTGGCTGAGGCAGTGCTCCTTCTCCTGAAGACTCGCTTTCATTATTCGCTTAACTCGCCGGAGAGAATGACTTAACCCTGACCCGCGCATTACGTCCCATATTCACTCCAGATAAAAGCCTTTTTACGGCGGGCCCCCCCGCAATTTATATTCCGCCAAGGAGGCCGACTCTCCCTGTCACTTTTCCAATCTCGGGCCCCTCAACACACGCCATTAAACTTGTCGTTCCTTCCTGTATTTGTCCATCAGTCCTTTCCTTTTACATAAAAGGTGGCAGCATTATTCTGGGCCTTTGATGGCGCCAGCTCATTTTTTTCCTGCCGGCCGGGATGTTTGATTGGAAGAAATATAGCCCGAGCGCCGGCTCTATCTCCTCTCCGCTCTGCTGCCGGAATCGTGCGCTTGATGAAATAGTGTTCCTTTGGCAAGAATAATAAAAACAGACTCCTGCATTACGGGCCCGGAGCCCGCAGGAGCGAGAAAGCCCCAATCTTCGCTCGCCCCTGACGGATTTTTATAGTTATTCGGCCAGATAAATGAAAAGCGAGTGGAAGCCACGGCGGGCCGGTGCGTGTGGGGTGAGGGTAGGGATTTCTCCACTGCATCTGCACGTGAGAGAGGCACCATCAACTGAAGACATGCAGCCGTATTAACATCCTCATATAGCAGATACACTCGAGAACTCATCGGTGTTGTCACGTGCAAATGGCCTGCGTGTAATTCACAGAAATATTTTACCTCCTCATTGCTTGCAAAAGAGACTTTTTAGCCACCTTGAGCATAAACCGTCCACCGTCTCTTGAACCTTCCAATTCAAGAGACCGCTAGAAAGCAAACACTCAATAATTTGCCAGATTGTTTGGCTTGTGCACAAATCAATTTAACAGGTTCTTTTTCAGAGCATTTGAGGTACTTTTGTACAATTTGTGATCTTTGTCGAATCACCACTTGATGCAAAGTCAGTTAAAAATGGCTAACATCGTGCTTATGACATCATCACTTGTACAGTATATGACATCAGTCATCACCCTCATGACATCATCACTTATATATGACATCAGTCATCCCCCTCATGACATCATAAACTATGTATGACATCAGTCATTATCCTCATGACATCATCGTTTACATATTGCGTCAGTCACTACTCTTATGACATCATCACTTATCGTCATCATCATTGTCTGTCACTACTCTTATGACATCATCACTTATACTGTATATGACATCAGTCATTGCCCTCATGACATCATTGTTTACATATTGTGTCAGTCATCACTCTTATGACATCATCACGTATATATGACATCAGTCATCGCCCTTATGACATCATCGCTTATATATGACGTCAGTCACTACTCTTATGACATCATCACTTATCGTCATCATCATTGTCTGTCACTACTCTTATGACATCATCACTTATACTGTATATGACATCAGTCATTGCCCTCATGACATCATTGTTTACATATTGTGTCAGTCATCACTCTTATGACATCATCACGTATATATGACATCAGTCATCGCCCTTATGACATCATCGCTTATATATGACGTCAGTCACTACTCTTATGACATCATCACTTATCGTCATCATCATTGTCTGTCACTACTCTTATGACATTATCACTTATATACAGTGTTTTGTGTAACTAGTTACTAAGTAATTAGTTACTGTAATTTAATTACTTTTCACTTGAAAAAGTAAAGTAAGGGATTACTGTAATTTTTTCTGTAATTTAATTACAGTTACTTTTGATGTAATTAAACTAAATACTTTGTGTAATATACTGTATGTGTGTGCAATAGTGGAATTGACATCAAAATTCAAAGTCTAACTTTAAAATCTGTGCTTTAATGTATAATTCTCACATTTGTAATACTTTGGTCAGTTAATAAGAGTACTTTATGTAGTTTTATATTATTTATTTGAATGAATTAAAAGAGCCGTTTCATGTCTATCCTTGACTCACTTAACTAATTGAGGTGGATGTAGGATATAGAAAGTAATTAGTAATAAGTAACTAAATACTTTTTGGAGAGAGTCATTTGTACAGTAATCTAATGACACTATTGAATATGTCATTAGTAACTACTAATTAATTACTTTTTCAGAGTAACTTACCCAACACTGCTTATATATGACATCAGTCATCACCCTCATGACATCATAACCTATGTATGACATCCAGTGTTGGGTAAGTTACTCTTGCTTTATTCTTTACGTGAAACATTTTGGAAGTCGTAAGTGGTTTGTTACACCCAAACACTGAAGTGTGTCTCAGAGCCCACATATCCACAGAAAAGAAGAAAACATTTACTTTATTCTTTGCGTACAAAAGTTTGGCAAGGTCGTTGAAAAAGTCGGCGGCCACACAATACCTGCATACAAATCCTCTTCCTTGTTGGGCGAGTCACAGCGAGGTGGCTCCTAAAGCTCATTATTACCATACAAATAGACAGATCTATTTAACAACTGGCTTTTTATCACCGAGCACTTATTCTCCACTGTTGCCGTGTGAAAGGCATTGAAATGCAGCCGCGAGCAATAGATGGAGCAGACCTGACATCTTCTTAAGAGATGATACGCAGCCAATTCAAATAGAATGGAGCAGTCATTCTCGCAGCAGATAGGTCTTCCATTTCTGCGTGGCTCCGTGTCGGCATCCCCAGTGACTCTCTGCCCGTGGAAGATAGCTCCCCTGGACTTCATCCATTATTCCAGGCGTTCCGTTCTCCGGCGCTTCACCGCCGTCAGTGTTTTGTTCCCTGTCAAGTACTATTTCCCCTAGTTTGATGGCAATCTTGGAATTTGGTTCTGGGTTGCATTATCGACAGCTTCATTTGCGTGTGTGCGAGGCGCTGAAAATCAATTACGCTTCTTTAACTATAACTGATGGCGAATGAATGAGTAGAGCTGAGGATACAATAGATTCCTCATTCCTGTGAAATGTCTCTCACCCCGTGAGACTGAAGATATGTGGTCTGGGTTTTTACGATCTCTGGAGCGTTTCAGTGTCACTTCTCCGAGTATGTGTTGTGAACGGAAGTGCATTCATACAAACTTTTATAGAACCGAAAACAAGCAACGTGTAAGGGTTGCACTTGATCTTAACCGCACAACAGCACTCATGCTTGTGTTGCTTTAAAACAAAAATCTGTAACTTTGTGTGCTTGAAAATAAATAAAAAGTTATTACGTAAGTTATTACTCCTTATCTTATCCTGATTCACAACAGTAAGCTTATGATAATGATTCATAGATGGTTTCAAAGTCACAACATAAACAAAGGTTTCTGCGCATGCGGAGGTTCGTGGACTGCCCTTACCTTCCGGTCAACATTCACCAACAATCGAGTGCCTGTACATTATTTCAATTAACAAGCAAAGAAACCGAGAAGAACCCTTACTTGGCTAAACTTGTCTCTCCAATATTTTGAATTTAGACTGCGATACCAAGCTCAACCACTAGATGTACAATCTACAGGACCCATTCAACAAACTGTTCATTGAATACAATTATTATACAACGGTAACGGTATATAATTTGCAGGAAACGTCAGTTACTTTTGATCAGTTTTTTAACGATAAGTGTGTAAAGTAACCTGCAGTTTTATGTTTCAAACAGAGATGGCGATAGAGAGGCAAAAAAAAAAGTTGCAGATGTATCAACATAAATAAAAACAAACTTTACACCAATTGTGGAATCTTATTAGTGCATGTATATGATTTTTTTATTACGTTTTTTTTTTCATAAAAATATAATTCAACTTCTGTGTTTGAAGTCAGTTTCATCTTTGGATGAAGTTTAACTCATCATTACATTTACATTTATTCATTTGGCACATAAACATTTTGTTCCCACACTAAACAGTGCCGTTAGTTTACAAGGCCATGCTACTAGGAGGATTAAAGTAACATTTTGAGCTGTTTTTGGAAGGTTGTGAAGGATGCTGCAGTTGGGATGGAGGCTGGCAGTTCATTCCACCACAGGGGAACCGAAGGAGTAAAGGTTTCTGCAGGTGATTTGGTGCCTCGCTGTGATGGAACAACCAGGCGTCGCTCATTTTCAGACCGAAGATGACGGGAGGGGATGTAGACCTGAAGCAGCGAGTTAAGGTAAATGGGCGAATTTGCCGTTATCGTTCTGAAGGCCAGTGGAAGACTTTTTGAAACTCAAAAAGACAAATGTGAGATTACTGGAGTTGTTGCACAGAAGAAACACTGAGACGCTTGAGCAAAAGTCTCCCTTTCATCTCCATTTGATCTTATTGCTGTTTATGAGCAACATACCTCACCCTTTCTCTTAAGATTTCTTTCAGTTTCTTAGTAAAAGTTTCTCTCAGCAGCTTTGGGAATGGGTTTTGAGAGGAAACTCTTGACTAAAACCTTTTACTGCTGTTTAGGAGAAGTGTCCGTGGTCACATGAAATGTTTTAGGAATAGGGGCACTGATCACTGAAAGAAATAGCTCATGCCTACATCACACACAAATGCTGATAACAAGAACCAAAGATTCCAGAGTGGAATAAATGAAAAACACTTTCAGTATCCAGACAATACACCGCAGATAAACCGGCTGGATGAAGTAAGGAATGAATCTGAAGCGTCTTAAGGTTCAGTTCTTGAAAGTGTACGTCTCGAGGGGGGCCAGTTTCTAAACTGTTCATTGTTAGCGCTGAAAGAGACACTTTTCACACACGTTTGGCTGAATGAATCGCTTGTAGCGTGCGCTTTTCCCTCACTGTCTAAAGTCTGCCGTCTCCCTCGATGCTCTGGCCTGCCTTAAACAATAAGGGTCCCGGACCCCGCGTGTCCCGGAGGCTTTAGTGAGCCGCTGCCGAGTTAAATGTGGAGGACACAGATAAGCGCTCATGTGCGCTCGGGGCTCTTTTCCCAGTGGCCCGAGGGGAAATTTGCAAATATTAAGAGGAAGATGAGAGATTAAATGTGCTTTGTGCTCTTATGAAACAGCTTCTGTTTCCAACACGTCTTTCCAGTAAAGTTGTGTTTCTCTATTTCATGTGGTCTTTTACTAAATATTTTGTATGTAGTTATTGCGGTTTACAAGATACGTTGAGTATGTGAATTTCATGTTGCTACGTCTCTCATTGTGTTAAGAGTTATTGAAGGGTCACTGTGTGTTTTGCTGTGTTTACTGGACTCTCGTGTGATGACTTCATGCAACAAGCTGAAATTTGGATAAAATGAGTTTTTGGGTTGTCCAGTATAGAGTAAATTTCTCAGTAATATTCTCTTGACTTGTCACCTTAAGTAACCAGTCGTGCAGTATAAGTTTGGCAGGCGCTGACATTTAAAATGATCTAGCGGCTAGCCTTAATCCTGTCGTAAGTATTCAGCATGGCCTTCTCATAAAGGGATTTATACGCGCTGTAATTCACTTATTAACTCGCTATTAAACATGAATGATGACGCTGTGAACACCAGCAGCAAAATTCGGCCTGTAGACAACAATAAACGCACATGAGAAGTGATGAATAACATGTGTTTGATCATGGTGTAGTGGTTGTTGCATGAAGCTGTGGTGCTCATGTGGGAGGTACGGGTTCAAGATCTTGCTCTCTACTACAGCTCAACAAAGTTACAAAAAGTCTAGAAATTCTATTTAAAAAAGCGACACTGTACTTTTTAAAAGGGTACACTGTAATTGTTTTTCTGCCTTCATTTTTACATATATTTTAAGTCATTAAATAATGTTGACTTTATAAGTTCAACTTTATATGGTCAACTTATTTTTAAATCTTATTTTTAAATTTATTTTTAAAAAATTGCCAATATTGAAATGCTGTAACGTATACAAACAAGTGGAAAGTTACTAACTTATTTTGATGAGTCAAAGTAATGAGGTAGTATATTTACTTGAGGTTGTATACTAGAATATTTACTTGAGGTTGTATACTAGAATATTTACTTGAGGTAGTATATTTACTTGAGGTTGTATACTAGAATATTTACTTGAGGTTGTATACTAGAATATTTACTTGAGGTTGTATACTAGAATATTTACTTGAGGTTGTATACTAGAATATTTACTTGAGGTTGTATACTAGAATATTTACTTGAGGTTGTATACTAGAATATTTACTTGAGGTTGTATACTAGAATATTTACTTGAGGTTGTATACTAGAATATTTACTTGAGGTTGTATACTAGAATATTTACTTGAGGTTGTATACTAGAATATTTACTTGAGGTTGTATACTAGAATATTTACTTGAGGTTGTATACTAGAATATTTACTTGAGGTTGTATACTAGAATATTTACTTGAGGTTGTATACTAGAATATTTACTTGAGGTTGTATACTAGAATATTTACTTGAGGTTGTATACTAGAATATTTACTTGAGGTTGTATACTAGAATATTTACTTGAGGTTGTATACTAGAATATTTACTTGAGGTTGTATACTAGAATATTTACTTGAGGTTGTATACTAGAATATTTACTTGAGGTTGTATACTAGAATATTTACTTGAGGTTGTATACTAGAATATTTACTTGAGGTTGTATACTAGAATATTTACTTGAGGTTGTATACTAGAATATTTACTTGAGGTTGTATACTAGAATATTTACTTGAGGTTGTATACTAGAATATTTACTTGAGGTTGTATACTAGAATATTTACTTGAGGTTGTATACTAGAATATTTACTTGAGGTTGTATACTAGAATATTTACTTGAGGTTGTATACTAGAATATTTACTTGAGGTTGTATACTAGAATATTTACTTGAGGTTGTATACTAGAATATTTACTTGAGGTTGTATACTAGAATATTTACTTGAGGTTGTATACTAGAATATTTACTTGAGGTTGTATACTAGAATATTTACTTGAGGTTGTATACTAGAATATTTACTTGAGATTGTATACTAGAATATTTACTTGAGGTTGTATACTAGAATATTTACTTGAGGTTGTATACTAGAATATTTACTATAGTAAATTGTGGTATACTGTAGTATGTTATAGTGAAAACTGCACTTTAGCATTCTAATAAATTCATAAACTGTAGTAAATACTGTAGTCTACTTTAATATTTACTACGGTCAGGTTCATAAACAGAAAGGAATTTTACTGCAGTTGACTGTAGTAAATACTGAGGGTAAAATACGACATTTTCATTTTTCATGTAGAATGAAATGTTGTCCAATTGTAAGAGCCTTAAGTTCATTTTCTCACTGAATATCGCAGAGGTTTTATTTTATAATAAAAACAGTTTGAAAGCACAGTAATGATGTCATGAATGGTGAGGGAACAAGGACACAGTACAGAGGACCCAGACGCAGACAGCGGATAAGGGGTTAACAAGACATTTAATAAAATATAAATACAAAACAAAGACCCACGTGGGGGTAACAAAACAAAACAGGGGAATCTCCAACAGGACAGGACTAAGACTAAATACACCTAACAAGACTAAGATAAACATAACATGACATGACATGACATGAACTACAAATGACTACACTAGACTAGACTAACACAGAACAGGCACTCACCAGACAAACGACAATGAACCAGCACGAGACAGAAGACACAAGGGCATTATAAAGGGGATAAATCAAGAGGGGACAGGTGCAGGACATGAATTAACAAACAATAACGAGGAGACGAAAGGGCGGGAACAGAGACGCCACACCAGAGAGTGGAAGACCAACAGGGACAAAACGTCACTCTCCACATAAAACAAGAGGTTCTATCATGGTTCTGCCACTAGGTCAAGAGAAGCAAGACAAGGTGGGGCAGAACCATGACAAATGATTGTATCGAGTGGGTTTTATTTGAATAAATGAATATCAACAGTCGTGTGTCTTGTAAACTGTGAGCGGTGGTGTTTGTTTCGATGGCGTATTTTTTCACACCAGGCTGTGATAAGTACGCATCAGAGTTCAATATACGCTCCGTCAATCTTCCCGTCCATCAGCTCGATGTCTTTGTCTCTCCTTTAGCTTTACGATGATCAAATTATGTGTTGTTTTAAAGAGAGCAAGGCAATGATGAGCCGACAGCGGGCTTTACATCTTCTGCTTTAATTTGTGCTGACCCGGCATGAACCCTCGGCCGCGCTTGTTTTCTTACTTTATGGAAAATCAATACGCTCTCTGACAGAAAACAGCTCCGGAGAAGAAATAAATGGGAACACTGTGGCGAGCTGTCAATCATTTCTCACCAGCGGCCCATATGCCCGATTGTTGCATGCTGGGATTGGAGAGCGACTCAATCAATGGTTGACTTTATTAGTGAAGATTTGAACTTGTTTAAATGAAGTGGCGGAGCGAGAGCGTTTAACGCTCCGGCAGAAATACAGACGTCATGTGTTTGAAAGCGTTCGGACCGGCCGCACCCTCGGGCCGTAACACACACACACGGGCGGTGAGTCCAGATGTTATTTTCATCGGCCCGCCGGATGTACGGCACACACCCATCAGCCCTCTCGGCTCCAGAGCTCCTTCGGCCAGTGGGAGTGAGCGTTTGCTGGGCAGCTGTCGGCAGCTCCAGCTGGGCGGCACATCCTTCATTAGACCTGCTCTTGGCCCGATGGCCGCGCACCACCTGGCCTTCAGTCTGCTCTCTCTGAGACACCTCACCTGTGGCTACACGCCTCACCCTGAAAGACACATCACAAAACTCATTTTAGCAGCTTTAAAGGAGAAGACACATTTGCATCTTCAGGAAGTCACTGTGGGTAGTTCACATGAAAGCTGTTCCAAACCACAGCCTTCTAAAAGAAAAACAACACATGTGTACTTCATGGAAAGTAAACCAAGGTCTAGATACAACTGCTATGAATACTATACTATTCTATACTGTATGTTCCTTATTTGGCTATAAAATGGTTGAACTCTAGTGGGACAGACACCATTGTATGCACCTCATTAGCAGAGATGGGCAGTATTTCAATTACATGTATTTGAAATACGTATTTAATTCCTTTTGAGTATTTTGTCATTTGTATTTTCACTAACAAAAAAGGGTCAATGTCATTTGCAATTAAATACTTTGAGAGACTGTATTTTGTATTTTAAAATGCTTAAATACTTTTTCAAATATGCCATTTTATTCTTTATAAATGTCTTTGTTCTGCTGAACACACAGGGAGATATTTTTGCATAATAATAATTTATTGCATTATTCTGGCATTCTTCCAAATATCTTCCTGTGTGTTCAGCAGAACAAAGACATTTATACGGAACAATCTGAGGGTGAGTAAATGATGACAACATTTTCATTGTTGGGTGAAGTGTCCTTTAAATTGCTGAAAATATTTAAGAAGATAATATTTTAAGGCATGTTTAAGTATACCTTTAATACCTTTCAAAATGCAGAAGTTATCTGTAGAAAAACAGAGAGACATTCATTGCTAGATTTAAAGTGATCCTACATGCATACCTGACTGTTTCCAGGGAAATCAGTTGAATCATCCGTTCTCGTCTGAGAGAAGATGTAGATGACGTACACCTGTCATTTGTCTATAAAACATGCTATAGAGTTTGCTTTTAACGCTACACACTCTGAAAACAGTCGTGTTAAAAATAACACATTTTGTGTTCATTTAAGCACAAAACAGTAATGTTGTTCCTGTGAACGCTAGCAATAATGAACGGACGATCATAGCGCATCTGGATGAGCGTCAAAGCGCGGGTAACCCACCCACTAGCTGAATTGCAAGTTTTGATTGGTTTTTCAACCGAGTCCGACCTGTCTGTTATTAGGTGCGTTTGACTTATTCCGAGGCTGCGCACCGCACGCAGACCGATCGGCGTACGACATTAAGGTGTCGCGAGAGCGTTTCAAAAGCAACTTTTTTCCAATCACTCTCGCTGTACTTTGATTTACCGTAAGTAAACAAAGAAAATAAAGTGTGCTTTAAGGTAAACCATCTAGTAAAAATATACTATCAGGTATCATTCACTGAAAGTCATAGGATGAAAATTAGCGCAAATAGCTAGAATTGATCTGATTTGTGTTGACTAGTGATGCCGGAGGTGGTTCAAGTAATAAAAACAACATTCTGATCAATTGCGGGTAGGTGACGGGAGAATGAGATAAATCAATAATGATGATAATATTCAAATGACGTGAAGGCCTACACGTAAGTGCGTTGCTAAAATCTGAGTGTTTGATGGACTGCCGCTTAGAAAATCTTTCTCTCTTTCTGGTGTGTATCCTGTACCTGTACCACTGTACCTCTCGCACGTCAAATGATTGCTTGTAAAAAAATATTTTTAAATTAATTAATTAAATACACTCTTTCACAGCAGTATTTTATTTAAATACATTTTATTAGTAAGTACTTGTAATTTGCAACTAAATACTTTTTGATGTATTTGTGCCCATCTCTGCTCATTAGTGTTCTTCTTTTTAACTAAAAAATAAACAAGAAAACATACTTTCTGTTTACTTTTAATGCACTTCTCAGAAACATACTTAAAATCCAACTAAAGTATACTTGATTTATACTGACAAAATGATTTTTGTACTTGTATAAAAGTATCATGAAGTATTCTAAGTGTACTTGATAGTTTCTTTTGATTGAGTCGTCTATGAAAAATGTTTTTTTTTTCACATAGTTTGACACACTATCTTATAAACGTACGTGTTTCAGTTTGTATAGTATCACGTACAGCTTTGAGATCTTCTTTATACACACCGATCAAGGACCTTTACTTCAAATCTACTTCAAGTACACTTAAAGGTTTAATTATTAGTATAAAAATATACTCTATAAAGTATAAAAATTCATACATATAAATAGGAACTGAGTAGTAGTAAGTGCAAAAACAATAAATAAACAGTAAACCGTAAGTAAACTTATAAGCATACTTGCAGTATAAACACTATAAAACTAGTGTATTACTGAGAGTATACTTCATAGTGTACTTTCATCAACTAAATAAATAAGTATTCAAGTATTAAGGTAGTGATAAATTCTCCATAGCTGCAGTATAAATGAAAAACAGAGTTGTACTTCACTACTGTTACACTTAAAAGTGGGTCAATTTAGTCCCAAGTAGTATTGAAATAGTACACTTACAAGTATACAGCAAGTCTATTGCTATTTTTTATACTTACTAAATGAAGTACATAAGTACACTGATCAAATGCACTGGAAGTATGTAAATGTTTGCGTAAGGGCCCACATTCAAGCAGTAAGCAGTGCTGTGTGTGATGTGGTGAAGAGTTTTGGAAGCTTCTCTTTTAAATTCTCTTCTCTAAATCCCTGCAATAATCCAATTAGCTGAGATGAGAGAGGCTGGAATAACCTTAAAGTCTCACCATTGAAGAGCAGACGGGCCGGGCCGGGGCGGCTGCTTATCAGCTGGAATCCCTCTCCTTCATTTCTTTCTTCTCATGCGTCTTTGTTCTGGAATGTGAAATAATCCAGAGCTGCCGACTCTCGGCTGGCCCGTAATCTGACCGCAGACTCTCGTGAGGCAGGATTATAACCTAATTGTTGGCTGAGGTTTTGGTTTTACGTGTGTAAATGATAGAACGAGAGCGAGATTAGCTGTGCGGAGGTCTGGAGCTGTGTGCTCAACGTCACATTTAGATGAATAATATCGGTTTAATACTTCACTGAAAGCAGAACCAGTTGAAAAGCTCGGACCATGTGAAGGTGTTAATAAGGGATGAATGTTTACATTTCTAAAATGAAATCCATCAGTCATTGTATAATATGGTTATATGGATTTTGATACCTCAAAAAAAAAAAACACGTACATCTTGTGAGTCACTTTAGATAAAAGCATCTGTCGAATGCTTGAATGTAAATGTTCTTTGTGTATTTCACTCTACGTAAACATCAAACTCGTCTCGTGAGCTCTAAAAGTAATTATGAGATTCCATTCCAGTTAGGATGCTGTCTAGTAAGGCGACCATGTTGGTGGTTTTGTCCAATAAATGAAGTTTAGATGCTGAAGGTTTCGTGAAGGTCAGGGCACATGGAGACTGGTGTGACATGAGATGGTATTTAATGGAAAGAGTTTTTTATATTGGCTTCAAGTCTCTCTAGACAACATCACATTGCACCTTTAATGCAGATTGATACTAAACGTGTGCATCTAATGAACTGTTTATACAAAACTGATCATCCTTTATGAAGTTAACACGCTTCCCTCGATACTCAACACGATAAAGATTGAACTTCCCCTGATTTCTCTTGATACAGATTAATATAGATTATTTTTCTTTTCATTATTGCTCAGTAAATAATGGGTCCTGGGCTCCTGGTATTTGGCCATAAATGTATATTGGCATGGAAAAATGATGTATTTTAGGAGAAAATAATAACTCATAATAACTCATGAGCAGATGTTTTTGTTTTCTTGTTTTAATCTTTTTGATCATTTCTTCCCCAGAAATGAAGATTTACTGGATCTCAAGTCGTTTTGCTCCTTAATTAAATGTATCCTGATTTAAGAATGTTTGGATATTTGTACATGGAAATTAATTGCAAAATTAAACCAAGTAAAATGTTATTTCATTATTAATAGTATATATTGTTATTGTTACGATCACAGTATCATTTGTATAAAATATGAATTTGTTTTAAATATGTAAAATATAATATATTAATATTTTTGTTATATATTATCATTAGCTACTGTACATTAACATGTTGATCAAATATATTAGGTTGTTTTAATATATTTGATATATTCCATAGATTACAAGTTTGATTAAAATATATAATTTTCACATCATTTTTAATTTGATTATTGAGGTCTGATTCATTATAGACCAGGTTAAACAACCCAAAGTTTCTCCACTTAAAAAAGTCGCCCGACCTCAACAGCCCCAGCGACCAACATTTATTTATTGAATGAATTCAATGTAACGTAAGGAGAAGCAGATCATTAAGAATGATTATGAAGAGTCTTGAGTGTTCATCTTCTGCTGACTCTGAAGGGATCTCCAGATGTGCGGTGCAGACGCAGACAGCTGCGCATGTGTGTATGTTGAGAAATGCATGGCCTAATTCCCTGGAGCCGTTCATCGGCCCACATCTGTTTTAAGGGCGTGTGCGGTCCATCTGCCACGAGCCGTGCTTTGCGAGTGAAGTCCTGCATCAGCGCACGCTGACCCCGCCGCTCAAGGTCATGTGATCAGAGTAAACTGCCATGCAGACAAAGACCATCCGACTGCGACCTGTCATTCACTAAGAGTCACCACTTCCTGTGTTTGACCGAATTGTTGCTTGTGCTTGTCAAGAAAGTTGACACACTCATAAGGTTTTGGTGGTAGAAGTCATGTACTGCTAGGGTGGCATGAGCAAGTGTCGTGATGTCATGACGCAAGAACCATTGAGGGATTACTGTATTTAACTCAGACCCCGTCTTATTGATTATTTGTTCAGATCTGAGTGTAATTCACATAAATTATTATAAACAACTTGAAATAATTCATTCATTCATTTTGAGAGTCATACATGCACGACCGCTAAAAGCATGTGACATTGTGGTAGGAGGTATGTTTCTGAGGTGGGGTGATGCGCTCTTCTGAGCAGATGCTGGCAAGATGTTGCATCGAAAACATCCTGAGGGTTGGGTCGGTCCAGATGAAGTCTGCCTAGCGGACAGAGCGCGAGTAAGAGAACATTCATCCCTGCAGAGACTGCATGGACAGATCACATCCCAGCCGATGGGACGGCATGTTTCAGTCCATCAGGCGCGTCTGTACCGGCCCCGCCTCAAATCTGTGTCTTTCTAGAGGCTGTTGGGATTGGTTTTAGTTGTTTCTTATATATGTTTCTTATAAGTCATATCATTTAAGAAAACGCACAGTTTTTCTGAATATCCTAATGTGCATAAGAGAGCTGATGGATTATTAAGAAAATGATTTCATAAAAACATCTGGTGCTGTACAAATCACCGCCTTACATTTGTGCATCCAAACTGATTTCATCGCAGTGACCCACAGTGACCCAGGCCTGCAAAAATAAACACATTTGATTATACTCTTTTATTACAAAAACAATGATTTAAACACTATGAGGCGGTTTCCCAGACAAGGATTATTTTAAACCAGGACTAGGCCTTAATTAAATTAGGATAATTAAGTTGTTTTAAAAAACATACTTTACAAAAAAAATATTACTGTGTGCATCTTGAGACAAAACAATCACAGTGATATATGTTAAGATATGTCAGTGCAAGTTGTTTTCGATCAAGGCATCTCTCACATTTAAATTAGTGTGAGACTAGGCTTAACCGCCCCTATACGTCTGAAATAGGATATTCTTTATAGCATTAAAATAATTCCTAAAAAAAATTGTGCAGTGTCTTGCATTTCAGTATTTTTTTATAATGTATGTATGTTCAATCTAAAGATTCTGTATGATGTTAATGAGTGTCATGTGAGGTCTGTGCATCATTCATGAGAGGTTGATATAAAGCATGAATTATAACTAATCTTATTAACGGCAGGAGTGCTGTCAGCGCTGATTGACCATCGACACACATGTGGTTGTGAGTGAGAGCCAGACAGGCCCGTCCGTGTTAAATAATTAGAGACACGTTTGACTCCAGAACCGGACCAATAACACCTCACTTAACATCACTTGACACACGGGCCACATGAAATGATCATTGAAATCTGTTTTGATTGTAGTCATGATGGTAGTTCAGGTAGAAATTCATTATTCTTCATGTTTTATGTTTTCTTTCCTTCCACTTGGTAACTGCAGAGGGTTATTGGAAGACGTCTTGCTTCTTTTGACAAAACTTCTTTTCGGGATTTACAAACATTCTGTTTTAAGACATGAACCAAACCAACCAACCAAGATGAACATGAGAGACTATAATCTAATAAAACAAATTTAAAAAATGTTTTAAAAAGAGTTGTGTGTTTTTATAAATCTAAGTTCATTTAAAATACACTAGTACACTATTGCATAATGTTAATACATATTTATAATACATAAATGGACATTTCTAATAGAAACGCATGGAGGAGAATTGTATTTATATATGAAAAAAATATATATTCAAAAGATTAAAATGTCCATGACATGGCAGATACGCCGCTTCTCTCTGCTTTTATCTCTTTCACTTCTGCGTGTCTGAAACCTGGGACACAATAAATATAATATATACTGTATATAATAAATGTAATATAATAATAATCTAAATATATGATATGAAGGAGTTTTAGTGGAAATACTGGTGAAAGCTCTCTTTGATATTGATTTGAGTTTTGTTGATGTTCTCTATCCTCTATCCTCTATTATTTGTAAATTATCATTGAGGAAAGCGGCAAGGTGAAAGCCTATTGTATTTATGCCTGTCATATCCCGAAGACCTCACGCTGTAGAGGTGCTTATTGAAGTTTACGTGTCCCTTTGGTGCGTTGAAACAACCGTCGAACAGATTTGCTGTCACGGATCAATACATCGGCAGACTAGCTTTTAGTTAACTTTTCGAACGAAGCGCGCCGGGTGTGAAAGGTTAACCGCTTTGACCCGCTCCAAAGTTTTCGCGGAGACCAGGTGTTTTTGATATGTGTCCGACGACAATGTTAAACAATCCCTCTGGGTCTCACTCTGGGACCTCTACCACCAAAAAGCTCGACATGTTAGCCTCTGACAAATACAAACCAGATGCTTTGGCTGGTTGACATTCGCTCATTATGAGAGCATGAAGATTTACAGAGTGTTGTTGGTTCTCTCCGGCGTCGCGTCTCTCTTGGGCCGCTCTAGAAAGCCTTCTCGCTCCTTGATAAGCGTGCAGAAACACGACACGAGTGAAGCGTTTGTGAGCGTGGCCTTTCATGCGCTTTCTTCTGCACCTGAAAGCTTTCTTCACACTGAAGTTTGGAGCACGCGGAATACTAATTTCTCTCCATTAAAAGTGGCCGCTATCATCGGCGTGCTCTCATTAGAATGCCGGGCTCATGGGACGATTCTTAATTCCTTTATAGAGGGATTCAAGACCCTTTCACTTCAAAAAGTATAAATCATACTCCCAAATGAACGCTGAAGAGAGGGGATTCATACTAGGGGTCTCTGATGTGTCCCATCGGTTAGCGGCAGACGAGTGCAGTTCCCAAAGCCGCTGAAATCCAGCCTCCGGAGAGAAGATGAGACCTTACACCACTACCAGACAACATATAACACACAAATCTGACCGCAGCTGTTCAATATCAATGCCTTGTTTTAAAAACCTCATTTAAATAAACGACTCAACGATTTTAATCATTCGTTAATTGTGTCATGAATATTCGTTTGAATGATAAAACTAGATATTTAAGGTCATGACAAGTGAAGCGAAATCAAACCAATGTCCATAGTTTGTTCATGTGAGACACAGATGAGACTTACAGTTCGCTCTCTATTTGATCTCGTTGGTGTCTATGGGAGGAATAATTGAGCTATTTAAGAGATCCCGTCGGTGTTTTTCTTATCTTAAATATGGAAAGTCATCGGAATAACCCCGCGTGGACACAATGGTAATGGTGAGATGGTGATGTCAGCAGTTAGTATATTGGTGTGAGTGGCCTATTGATTATTGATTTGTGTGCATTGATCGAGGTCTCGCGGGAGTCTAATCCGTTTTGATGTATTTGAATACCTCCATTCATCTTCACATGTTTCTGCAGCTCGCGTGTCTGCGGCCTAATGAAAATAGATGCTCGTGTGTGAATGTGCGAGCCGCCTTTTTGATTTATTTTTTAATTGATATATCTGCTTCAGAGGGTCGGCCGCACAATGACAATTGACCGTGGTGTCAACATCTGTTTTTTCTGCTTTAGGGATCTTGAGATGGACTTAGAGGTTAAGAACTGGCCATACATTTTCTCTTTTGTTTGTGAACATAACTATGTGAGTATTCATACAGAAAAACTAGAATTATTATAGAGTCTTCATGTAGAGAGAGAAAGTTTATTTAGGGGAGATCATTTTAGTCCATTTGTGTACAGAGACATACATAGAGTTTTGACTATAAAACCTTCATGTTTGCCCAAATAAAAGGGTCACAATATAACGGTAAGATATTATAATGGGTACCTGTCGTTATAACTTATTATCAAACCAAACCACCAAATAGTGTTTCATTGATAAATTGCACATTTTTGAGAACTTTTGTCCTACACCGTAAAAAAACATTTAAATCTGTAATATTTCAACAGCTGGGGCGCCAGAAAAAATTAAAATCATTTATTTTGTAAAAGTAAAATGACATGTTGTCATTTTACACATAATCAAAAATATGTGAAATTTCGATAAAATAAAACAGTGTTTTCCTTTTTAGACAGTCCTGTAATATCCGTTTCTGTGTTGTTGCATGTCATAAATATTATCCAAATGTTATCCAGGTCTACATAAAACATCTCATCTTTAGGAATTTCATTATTTGGCAACAGAAAAGCAGCACGGGGGAGAGACGACTCCAGATCCGTGTCTCTTCTGCAGACCGCGCGTGGGTTTTACTTTTAATACTGCTCTGGATAGAGGAGAGAGAAATAATGTGCCATTTAAGCGTCCATCGATTTTGGAATTAAAAAGTTAGTTTGCAAAGATTTACTGTGGGGTTCACTAGCAGAGCTCTTTATCAGGGCCGCAAATGGGCGGTTATACGCTGTCCGACAGAGCCGCGATTGAGAGATCGATAGCTGCGTGATTTAGTAACTGGCCTACAGCTAATCAATAAGTATAAAAGTAAATGAAATATGCATTACGGGGATTTTATTAGAGGGGGTTAGCACGCCGAGAATAACCGTCAAGCCATTTGTTTTATACCTATTGATTGTACAACATAGAGACGCTGGCGTGGCTCAGCCGAGCCTTCTCACATTCACGCTGAGTATATGGTGTGATTTACAACGCTTGAGGTCTGCCGTGTGCAGACAGCTGAAGGGTTTATACTGACCTGCTCGCTGCCAGACATCAGACACATTCATGAGTTGATATTCTCTGTACAGACACGTTTGCAGATGCTGTTATTATAACTCGCATTAGAAAGAAAAAGAATCACAGATCAGATCTCTTTAAAGGGACGGTTCACCCAGAAATAACAATTCTGTCATCATTTCCTTTCAAATTCAAAGTACTTTCTTCTGCTGAACCCAAAGGAAGATATTTGGAAGAATGTCAGTAACCGAACAGATCTCAGCCCCCATTGACTGGGAGAATGAGATCAGATTTGGTGAAACACTTCGGCTGAACGGAGCCGTGGCACGCAGCGCACAGACTCGAACTATCATCCACACATTAGCATAACATCAGAGGATGACTGAATCCATGCATCATAAACATGATGATCCGTTTACAAGCGCCCGTGCACGTACGGTCATTTACAGTCAAGCGGTCTCAGATAGACAGAAGTGTCGTGGCGCTCTGTATAGGACGAGAGGACGCCGGTCATCAGAGCAGACGGTCTGTCTCTCTTCATTTTCCTAAGTGTTCTGAGGTCTTTTCAGATCTGAATGGGTTTGTCCACCTCGGCTCGCGGGGTCTCGGCTGTCCGCACTTCTTTCCTGCAGCGGGTTTGTCATGTAAATAACAAATGCACTCAGTCTGGTGATTTACCGCGGGCCGCTGGCCTCTGATGTATATTAATATTGCTGCACGTCGCACTGTACCCGAGTCCATCATTCATTTGGATAAAAGAGGAGGAATTTAAAAACAGCCAATGCTGTACAATAGGGATACAGATTGCATCCATTTATTGTGCTGAGTGATGGAGCGGCTGCCCACCGTGTCCTTCACCTTCCCATGATGCCGTGCAGCTTCCCATAAAAACTAAAAAAAGAGGCGCCCTTTGGCCCTCCACTCTTCCCGGGTTGGTGGGATACGGGCGGAACGTCCTGACGACAGGCCGACGGCACGGATTCACTGGTGTTTGTGGTGCAGAAAGTCACCGCTTTCAGAAAGTCAGACTTCTTTCTTACTGCTGTTAGCCATTTACAAAAACTCACCTTAATACAAACACAATAGTAAACTAAGTATAACATTATGTTCAAACTTACAAGTGTACTTGTAGTATAAAAACTACTAAACTAATAGTTTGCTGAGAGTACATTTTAAAGTGTAGCCTACTTTTAAATGTGTAGTAAACCTTCACTGTAAAAAAGTGTACTGTTATTTTTTAAAGACTTTTTTCACGGATACCGTTTAAAACTTTTTTTTTTTTTTATAGAATTTTACAGTTTTTTTTATTTTCACATATTTTTTAAATAGGATAAAAAAAACAGAAAATTACAGAAAAATACTGCAAATTTACTAGGGAAAAATGTGTAATTTTACATGGCACGACTGTTATTTTACAGTATTTTACTGGCGGCCCAGCTGCCGGGAAAAACGTTTTTAATGGGATTTTTTACAACGTATTTTTAAAATAAAAAACAGTAAAAAAACTGTAACAAAAAATATGTAAAAACGACAAAACTGTTATTTCATGCCAGCCGCATAATTACAATTTTTACAGGATTATTTTTTTATGATCAATTTCTCTTTATAGCCAAGAGCAATATCTGAAAAAATATTAGTTGAGCATAAGTGGAAAAACTGTTCCTAGGCCAGAAAATCACAATATTATAAATGCTTTAAAATATTCAAATATCTGAGCCAGTTGTAACTCTGTGTATCACAAATATCTAAATACATGTAAAACCTTTAGGTTTGTTAATGCGTGTGGTTTGGTTTGTCTGTGGTGATGAGTTTCATCTGGACGTCAGTTTTCAGCGGCTGCATTCGCTCTGTATAAATCTTGACTTTAGTGTCTCGTGAGATCCGCGCTCGCTCACTCTAATGTTCATTCAGAGATTGTGCCTTTAAATGATAATTAGCCTCCTGCTATTAATGTGTGTTTGTGCACGCTAACAGTCAAACCCTGAGAGAGAGAGAGAGAGAGAGAGAGAGAGTTTGCATTGTGCTGCTGTACCCAGCTGTGGGTTTCATCTCTTTAACACTGACAGACATTGTGTTGAAGCTAGCTGTGAAAGAACTCATCAGACAGCCTCTGTGTTTGGTCTGGACAAACGCTTCACTTTACACGCTCAAATGAGACTGTCAAGAGCACATCTCACCGTCACAACCCAACACACACACACACACCTGCAGCAACATTCAAGGGACAGTTCACTTAAAGATGAACATTCTGTCATCATTTATTCTTCCTCACGTCAAACCTGCATGAGTTTCTTTCTTCTTCAGAACACAAAAGAAGATATTTTGAAGAATACTCCATTGTATTTGCGCTCACAGAAGCGCTGAGACATTTCTCAAAATATCTTCTTTTGTGTTCCAGTGAAGAAAGACCCACATGCAGGTTTACAAACACATGAGAGTGAATAAATGATGAAAGATTTTAGATGTTTGGCTCAACTGTTCCTTTACGCTACGGTTCGATTCCCAATAAAACTGAAGCAATTATGAAGTGTGTTTATCTGCAGATGAAATTGTTTCATGTACGCTACCGTACTGTTGTTCCACTAGTGTAGTACACTGGCAAGGGCACGTGAAGCACAACGGCAACTTTAGTGTCTATTTTGGGCACGTGTTAACTCTTTCGTCTCCTGTTAGCTCATCTTACAGTGTTTCTCTTCGATCTCGTCTCTTCTGGCCCCTCTGACAGATCTCCTGCATCTAAAGTCCTGGTGTTCTCGCCCCGGCGGTCCGTCCCCCCCTCATTAGTGCCTGTGCCGGTGTGAGGGCCACATGGCAGCGCAAGACAAATAACGGCAACGCTCAGCCATCGCTTCTACTGACAGAAATGCAGCCTACCGCAGTATTTTGCCCTCCGTGTACTTTTCCCTCCTCGGGCGTCCTTCAGAAGCCCACCGCTGAGACTCCTGATCCTGTTCATGATGTTGACCATCAGAAGACACCCGGACTGAGAGGATTCGCACCGTTTAATTAATAACAGTAATACAGCAGATCAAATGTTGATAAGACCTGAAATACTGTAAGTGTCTTCACACCTGTGTCTGTGACAGCGGCACGACTCTACACGAAGAAAGGGTCAAGAGGTCAACCTGTGCTTTCAGCCAATCAGAAGCCAAGCAGGTGGATGGGGTCACAGAAGAGGTCAACATGGATACAGGCATCTTTCTGTCACCTGAGCAATGTTTATCATGGGCTAACATAAAGCCAGAAAATGTTCTCAGGTCAGTTCTGAACACCGCACAATCCTGTTCTCTAACCGCCGACAGTGTGATTAATGTTAGAATATAAGTGATCTTAATCATTTTGTTGAAACCACATCAGATGTAAATGAACATGATTGACATGATTTCACCAGCAGCTGGTTGGACAGATGTGACCCAAATGTCAATTTTTTTTGTTATATTTCTTATGGGCCAATGAGGCTCTATTTTTTACTCCCTCTGAAGTAAATTTAAAATAAAACTCTAACCAATCAGAGGCCTCTAAACAGGTGGGCTGCAGCCTAGACAAGCCTGTGCGTTAATCCGCACCTGCCTGTAACGACACCTCTGCTCACATTATGACTGTAGGATTGTGTTGATGTTTGTTTGAAACCGCTTCTTATTCACACAAGATTTCAAGATTTTGTATATTTGAGCGCTTTGGTGGATAAAAGAAAACTCAAATAAATAAAATGTGTGTCTGTTCACTATAAGGTCCTTTTGTAAATAGTAATCAAGTGAAGTCCTTAAACTGTGCATAAACACCCTCATGTTTTGACACGGGCCTTTAAGAAGGGGTTCTTTTTTGGTCTTCTGACCCCTCGAGTGGATTGTGCTGCCACACAAAGGGCTAATGATTAAACAGTCATTTAGTCTTGTTCTTTTAAGTATACGAATCAGCCGCCTCATTACTGTGAATGTGTAATTAGCTGATTAATAAACAGGGGGTGGGGCGGGCGCGGGCCGGGCCACTGGGAAGCGCTCCTGAAGTAATTGTTTCTGAAGGGCCCCAACACAAGGGCCCATTAAGACATAAAGAAGCTTCTATTCATCCCAAATCATTACTGTAGAAAACACATCTCTCGTGGCGGGCCGTTGATGTGTAATGGCTTCTTCATGACGGCCTCTTCTTATAATCAACTGAGACAGACAGGTGGACACACAACCACTATACACTAACACTTACTAAAACAAACACTGGGTTGTTAGTCCATTTAAGTTCAAATTATGTTCATTTACATTTCATAATTTTTCTCTTTCATGTTTTTTCTCTTATTTCTGTACTATTTTTCACCATGTCTCTAATGTCTGTATTAATATGTATGTACTGTAAAGGTGATCCGCAACCATTCAAAACGGTTAAAATTTAATTTGAATCTAATTTTTAATCAAAGAAAATTCATAATGTTAAAATGTATATTTAAAGTAAAAAAGTAAAAGTTGTCCATAGACTAGTTGTATTTCAAGTCAAATGACCAAAATGTGTTTTATTTACCAAAAACGTTTTCCTGGGTCAAGACATCTTTACATTTAAAAAGCATTTATCTTTATAAACACCTCATTTATGCACTGAAACATTTATTTTATATTTATAAATATTTCTTTCATTTAAATTACTTCTCTTATTATTCTTTTTCTTTTATTTGTATAATTTTATCAAATGTCATCTATTAAATATATCAATAACAATTTTTATTTTTGTTTAAATCCTTATTATTTTACGTTTTTAAAGAGTTATTCAAGACCTTTTAAGCAGACTTTTCCCTGTCACTCCCTTGTGGGCCCTTCCTTTGGACTCCCTTTTCAAAGACTCTGGAATATAACACATTTTAAACACAGATTTGCTCACCATAAAATGTTGTATAAAAAAATGAACATTCATTCAAATATGAACAGCAATTGAGAGCATTTATGGGTTTAAACGATGGTAAATACTTAATGGACTAAACAATGTGTCTTTAAAATAAATGATATATTTTACATCGGCCGTTTTTTGCCTTTAGTTATAATGTGAAGACTGTTTGTCACAGTCTTGCGGACTGTTTTAAACTCCCTCAATGTGTAAAGCTCAAACTGCAGGCTTCCTGAGGTTAGTCATCATTCCCTCCAGAAATATTAATCAATGATCGCGCGTATGGAGAGGAATTCATCTGGAAGCAGACACGAGCAGATGTAACAGGAGTGAGGGAGGAGCCGGGTGAGCGGTGAGTGCCGTGTCGTCTAATCCTGAGAGACAGCCGGGTGCTGTGATGTCACTTTCACTTTGGCCTTTAGTCCCTCAATGCGCCACTCATCTCCAAATGGCCGAGTAACATGAATGAACTCCTGAAGTGCTGGCCACGGACAGGACACACTGGGAGCTTTTATTTCTATTGTGATATAGGAATGGAAAGTGTCAGCTAGACCTTGTATATTTTGTGTTTTATTCTTCATTCGCCAAAATGTTTGTTAGTAGCGTTGGATTTCACCAAGACAAGAACCCTCAGTATGAAACTATAACTCCTTCTGTGTGTGTTCTCAAATCATGTGGCTTATTGGGGTGTGAGCTCCACAGACTACAAAATGGCAATAAGTTCCATTCAGCTGCAATAAAGGATATATCTACAGTCCAAAATATCATACATTTGACCCCATAGCAACCATATTACAGCACCCCAGTAATTCCCCAAATCGCCCTAGCAACCAACCTGCAACATGCTAAACCACTTAGCCATAGCCACGGGAACGTATTTTGAGCAGTGGGTGCTGTGATTTATTATTGTTTTTGCCAGGGCTGAAATTATTATGACGGGCGAGCCACATAAGTTTAATGTCAATAAATATCGGAAGCAAAAATTAGTTGCCAGTATGATTATAAGATACAGCATAAAACAAACACATAAACGCATGTTATACAGTACGTATGCCTATAGCCAACGCACAATCTGACTACAAGCTGCGCACCTATAATATACCATGGGCAAATCAGTCACGTGATTAAACACAACCGCACGCCAACAGCACATAGAAATCAACCCGTACACGTTCTGCCTGTACACCTATCAGCCACAATCTCAAATAAAGAAATAACTGTCTTACATTACTGCTGGCCTGCATGCAAAACTCCAGAAGTGGCATTTCTTTATGGGTTGATGCTGATGAATGCATGAGGACATTCATGTCCAGTAAAAAAGTCTGAAATTCGTTTTTGCGCCTTTTGGACAACAAGACCGCTCGTGACACTCACTAATGCCGTGACGTCATGAGACAGTTATGATGTCATTGTAACAGTAAGGTTATTGATGTTTTCAATCGATATTAGTGAATAGACACATTAATAAAATGTATTGTATTTATTTTTTGATAAAACATATATATTTCTTTTTGACACCAGGGGGTCCTGCGTCCCGCGGCTATACACTTAGCAACGGCATAGCAATGGCCTGACACCTTCACCGGAGCTAAAGCAGATCGTACTAAAAGTCACAAATGAGATCGTACAAATTCATACGATTTAACCACTTCTTAAAGTAGTTACAAATTGTCGTGAGATTGGGTTGGAACCAACACGTGGATTTTAAAAATCGAAGGCAGAAATAAATAAATCAGTGAAATGCAAAGTGTGCAGCACATCCGCTAGTTAACAGATGGAAATGTTAATGCAATCAGGCCAGATAATCACCCGTCAGCTGACCATTCATCTTCAACAGATTGTGTTTCAACAGAACGTTTATCCAAACATCCAGATATTATTCACATTATTTACTCACTCTCCTACATTTCACCGCCATCAAATTGTCCGAAAAATTAATAGCAAAAATACAAAAGACATATTTTTGGACAATAAAGAAATATAATAAGTTGCATTGTAATGTTCATTTCATATAATATGACTTGTTATAGGGAACTCCCTAACTTTTACCATGTAAAATAATTCAACGTCATACCTATCGGTGCTTGTGCACAGACAGACAAGACACACAGTTATAATCATACTAAAAGTATTAAAATCCCTCAAAGCTTTGAGATTCAACAGCAGAAGAGAAATACAAACAAATAAACAGGCACGCACGCACAGTCACGCAAGTAAAATTATGGGAATAAAATAAAACAAAGAAATACAAATACACATACTAAGTGTAGTATCTTCAAGCACATCAAACAAAGTGGTTGTAAGGCGTGTCATAAGTGCGTGGTATGTGAACGAGATGTAAAAGAGGCTATAAGGGCCATTCACATTTCGCGTCATTTGCTCGTGTGTGTTCGTTATTTTAAATGTAGACACGCGGCAGGCAGGTTCTGCTGTTCTGCAATCGGTCACTATTGATTTTTCTAGGCGCGTCGGCGCTGCATCGAAATATAAATATTTCAACTTTTCAGAGTGCAGCGCGAGCACCGCGGGTCATGTGACAAGAGATCGCGTTTTCCGCGTGGTTTTAGACGCGAAATGCGAATCGCCCCTAAGATTTTAATTTTTATATGGTTTATTCTTCCACTGTCCAGTCTCACCTGTCATCTACTTCAGCTCAGCAACACTGTGTTTGTCTGAATTAAACACCAGGTGCACGAAACTTCACTTTCATGTTCAAATGGTCACATAAACCTCCTTACAGAAAGGAGCTTGCTCAGCTGGCTGCCGGGTGCAGTCAAAACAACCTAGAGCTGAATGCATTCAAGACAGTGGAGATGATGGTGGACTTCAGAAGGAACCCTCCATCACTTCCTCCCCTCACCATCCTGGACAGCACTGTGGATACTGTGGAGTCCTTCAGGTTCCTGGGCTCCTCCACCATCTCTCAGGACCTGAAGTGGGAGTCCCACATAGACTCCATTGTAAAGAAGGCCCAGCAGAGGTTATACTTCCTCCGTCAATTGAGGAAGTTCAACCTACCACAGGAGCTACTGACCCAGTTCTACTCAGCGGTCATCCAATCTGTTCACTTCAGGACCTGTGCGATTCCAGAGTGAAAAACAGGGCAAGAAAAATCCTCATTGACTCCACACACCCAGCACACAAACTCTTTGATCTGCTGCCCTCTGGCCGGCGCTTTAGAGCACCAAACACCAGGACTTCCAGACACAGAAGCAGCTTCTTCCCCCAGGCAATCTCCCTCCTAAACAGATAACTGCTCCTTAAGAGCAATATTCCACTTCCACTACTCCTGTAGTGTGCACTATAGTGCCTTATTATATCTACATCTTATGTATACATGTATATAACACTACCTCTACTTACTACATGATCCATTTGCACAAGTGTACATACAATCTGTTCATATGTATATTCTACTGTCCAATGTCTCTTATATGTTATTATCCCCCATTTTCTGTAAAATAGTCTTTTATTTGATATATGTATGTTTTAGAATCTTTTAGACTGTAAATCGTATTACATTTGTATTGTCATTGTGTTGAATGTCTGTACTAGAAGCTTCCAACACCAATACACACTATGGCAATAAAGCTCTTCTGATTCTGATTCTGATAAACACTTGACTTGAGTTTTATAGCGTATTTCAGGTGTGTTTTCAATTCCCTACTTCACGTCAACATTTGTATTCCACAGAAGAAACAACCGCATTTAAACTGACACGAGGTGAGTAAATAACAACAGAATCTATCTGTGTGTGAATTGTTTCTTTAAGTGACCACTTCACCACCGTGTACCTGCTAAACACCGCGAGCTCCTCTGCACCTCAGTGCGCGGCTGCTGTCCGCCAGGTTCACTCGTTTGTCTGCAGTACGTCAGAGAGATTTGGCCGCTCGCTGTAATTAGTCGTTACCATGACGACTTCCCTCCGTAGAACAACTCCTCCCACCCATAAAGCGCTTGTCGTCCTCGACGGGCCGGAATGAATTTCCCGGCCGGGGCAGGAAGTGAAGTGAGGGAAGAGGGCGGCGCGCGCCCAGTCAACCGGCCGGGCAGCGGCGCGAGGATCCGGCGTGCCGCTGCTGCTCATATTTCAACCTTGGTAAAGATTAGCTGTCAGGCCCGGAGGAGATGTATTGGTCTGTTTTCCTTTTTTTTCTGCCAGCAATCGCCTGACAAAGGCGGTGAGGAGAACTTCCGTGACTGATGCCCGACTCCACCTACAGTACTGTACTAAACCACCACAAACACACACCTGCAACCAAATGTGTTTCATCAGCACATACAATGTTATGTTTTGATATTTAGTCTCGTTTTAAAAGAATGTATTTTTATTTTTTATATAATATTGCATAGGCCTATACTAAATTTGGACAACAACTACAGAACAACAGAAACTTCCAATCAATAAAAAACTATGCTCCGCTCCGAGAGCGTTTCGCGTGTTTTCATCATTTAATAATCAACGTCAGAATAACGTTTTAGCATGTTTAGCAATTACATTCTGACATCTTGTAACGTTACTGCCAGAATGTTTTCTAACTTTGAGAAGTTTTAAAGAACGCTCCCTGTTGGATGGGTTCAAGAAAATGATTTTTACAGTGCACTCAAATCAATGACTTCTGCAATGCTTTGAGGGGACGAATAGTGTAGATTTTGTGTTTTTCGATTACGTATATAACATGTATTATAATCTGGGAGCATTACCAGACCTCCATCACCTGCAGACCTTCATCATGATAACAGCTTCTCAGCAGTAGAAAACACATTTACATTTATGCATTTGGAGACGCTTTTATCCAAAGCGACTGACATGCATTATTCTATACATTTGTATCCGAGTATGTGCAATCCCTGGGATCGAACCCATGACCTTGGCGTTGCTAGCGCCATGCTCAACACTCGTTTGTAAATGGTCAATCAGGTGTTTGAGGCAAACGCATACATTTAAGTAGAAATGTTTAACTAAAGAACTATTCAACTGTATGGTATGTTAACTGTATGTTAGTCGATATTTACAGTATATACAATTAATTCAATATATACTGTATGTCATGTGCTGATTGGTTGGTGGGGTATTTGTCCCGCCCCTCCTGCGCTGCTGCGAAAAAAGTGACAATGACGCTTGAGCGTGTGCATTTACTCTGGATAAGAACGTTTGACCGCTCTCACAGGCCGGAAACGCATGTCGGCCAGCTCCTCGCTTAAGTCTCTCTCCAGCGTTACACATCACACCTTCAGCTGTCTGTCTTTCCATATATCTGTATCCACCCCCAGCAGAAGATTGATGGAGAGACGGAGGAGAAAAATCAATGCGATGCTGGATTTCTGCTCACTGTGTCATGTTTAGGGGTGTCTGACGGGTGGACGCTGTCTTTCCCTGCATCCGTCCGTCCGGGTGAAAGAGACGTGACACAGTGATTCACTGCACTCTCTCTCTCTCTGTCCTGCTGCAGGGTGTCTGCTCCTCTGTTGGCGTGAATATGACTTTCACCCCTATTTGTCGTGTTTATGGTTAATTTTACGCTTACGCGGATGTCACTCATCTCTTCTTCACTCAGCGTCTGTGCTCATTTCATCATGCATGCGGTCAGGGTCCATAATTAACAGCCGTCAATCGCCAAAGATGAGTACAAATTTGCTTTGGTGAATAAATAAAACATCAGTCATTCATAAAGAACTGCACTCTCCTACGAAAAGTAAAAAAAGAAACACAGACAAGATCTCTTTAACATCTCCATAGTTTCTCCTAGACATCCGTAAGATTTAATAGAGAGCTCAATTTTGTCTCATCTGCGTCTCAGAAATCTCACAAATGTCGTCATTATTGAAGATCTCAACATGTCTCATCAAATTGACTCAAATCAAATCCAGATTATTTTACCTCTACAATCTACATTTATTTTGCACCTCCTTACTCTTCTTGTGTTTCAGTCATTGTATTCAGTATAACCGCATCCGTCCCATTGCTCCTCATTTCTCGTGGCATTCTCATCACATCTCTGAGAGCTTCAGCGGGTGAAGAACACCAGAAGCTGGCGTTCCTGACAGCCAATAAAAACCCAATAATCTGCTCTATTTTAAAGAACACTAACTAGTGCTATTACTCAGTGTTGGCTGCGTCTCTCGCTCTCTCTCTCTCCCCTTAATGCTCTTTTCATTTAATATACAGCCCATGAAAAATGAGACCGCGCTCTCGGCGTGTAGATATTTTGTTGCTGATGATGCGCAACGAATTTCCATCACGGCTTTGTTTCCAGCGGGCGAGCGGATAATCTTTTACAGCGTGGTGAGAGAGTACACCCCGTCCATCAATCTAGCGTGCTTATGGCTGCCGCCCGCCCGCATCGCCCGACCGACCGGAACACGTGGGCGAGTCGAGGGGACCGAACAGGTGCGGGTCCACCGATTCGATCTGCTGTCCTGATGAACAAATCATCTGCGTCTGATTTACTCAGATAGGAAAAATATCAACCATGTACAGCGTTTTTTTCAACCCTGTCACAGTGTGTTTGTTTTGTCTGTTCAGGTTTATTTGATTTTTCCTGAATGTGACATTGAGACGACGTGCTGCGAAGGGAGGGGCTTTGAAAGTCTAATTTAGACCCCAAGCATGACTTACAGCACCTTTAAATATGAAATCCGAAACATTATTGTTATTTTCAAATGAAAGCGTTGAGAGGTCACGTGTTTGAACAGAAGATCCACAAGCAAATACAGTCTGGATGTTCTCTGAGGGTCCGGCTGTGGTGTTTGGTTGGTTTGTTATGGACCGGTGATGCTGTTCTGTCTCATGACTCTCTGTGATTCTGCACAGATGCAAAAATCTGATTGACAATGACAGGAAGTGGAAAGATCCATGAGAGAAAAGTGAGCGCGGGGAGTGTGTGTGTATGTTTACGTGTGTGTGTGTGTGTGTGTGTGTGTGTACCCACTTAACTATTCTAGGAAAAAATGAGTTCTTAAAATTAGCAAAACTTCCCTTTTGGGACATTTTCGTTTATAAAAAAACATATATTTTTTGTGAGTATCAAACTGCTGAAAGTTTTCTTTTAAGGTTAAAGTGTGGATCCGTGTTATAGTGTTTATAACTAGTGTTTTGGTAGTGTATAAAAGCAATTAAAGTTGATGAAATGACATCATTGTCCTCGTACAAAAGCACCACTATGGACCGCATGAAATTTTTACTCTGGGAAAAAAGAGCAAAGCACAACCTGCATATTTTCTCAAGTGTTTTCAGCGACTGTCCGGGGCATGAAGAGACGTCAGATAACGGCTGGGTGATATTTAGGAGCGTGTTTTAAAAGATGAAAGAACAGGATTAGACTCAGGTGAGATGTCACGGCTTCAGTCCGAGCTCTAATTGATCGCTGTGAAATGCACATCAAGACGTTAAAGCGAAATGAAGTCATAACAGTGAATAGAGACATTTATTAGGTCAGACACTGAACCCCTCCAAACGTTGAGATTGTTTATTGATTTTGATGTTTTGGCTGGCTGCTTCTGGGTAATCGCTTGTGCTGTTGCGTCCAGCCGGACCCTGAAGCCCCCGACCGCGTGTGTGTGCTATCATCTGATGAGCTTTAGACTGTCATAAACACACTAATCTATCAATTAGGACCCTTGAACTAAAACAAAACGTTATGACTAAACATCTTGTTTCTATCATTTGAACATGTTTTTGTGTTTTTTGTAATCTCTGAAACGAGTGTGTGTTTTGTTTTCCTTCTGGCCAAGGGTTATATTGACTTCTAAAATTACGCAGCTGCTCAATATTTAAACAATACAGTAGGATCTCATTCGTGTAGATTAGTAAACGCATTACCTAACCTGAACTCATAATAAATAATATATTTTCACAGCATTTGCTAGTTAATATAAAACATGTTCGTTTATTGTGCATTAACTAATGTCAACAGATACAAGATTTGATAAATCTACTATTAAATATAAATAAATATTCATTTAAGACCTTCTTATGTAGTTAAAAATTACACAAAAATCAGTTATTGTGCAAGTATTTAAAACACGAGTATTGAAACCTGTCCCCTAACCCCTGGTAATTTTATAATAATGATTTATAATGTAAGCTGTCGGGTACAATTTTACGAGAAATGTCAGTGGATAAAGTAACATCACTGTAAATAAAAATTCTGAGCCCAGCTCAAACATTTCAAACGACCGGTGACATCTTCACATACATTTTTAATTGGCTTTTGCATTTGTGAAAAGTACAAACGTTCAACTCAAATAAAATAAAAAAATGAATGTTTACAGTGCTGCAATTGTATGTTCTCAAGAGGAAAAAGAGGAATTGATTGCAGATTGCAGCTTCAACAGCTTTTTAAAACATTGTAAAATCATGTAACTAAAGTAGTTAACTAATGTTAATAAATCTAATATTTTTTAAATGTGTTAGCAACATAATTTAAAACGAAAATATTGTTCTGAAATGTTTTTCTCGAAATGTGTTTCTCTATAATTTGATGTGAAGCGCACTTCACTTGCATGCATTTCTTTTTGGCAACATTCTATATACTGCTCAGCATCTTTATTTTTATAAAGTATATTTAGCAGATTGATTACCATTTGTATTACCATAGTTTTACTACAGATATCATACACTGTAAAAAAATGTCTGTAACAAAATGAAATTTTCTGTCAGCTGTAAAATTACAGGATATAAGGATATATAACAAATAGTTTTCCCCGTTTTTCTTGTAAATTTGCACTATTTTTTCTGAAATAAACTGTAAAATACCTGTTTTCCCTGTCAAATTACATGTTTTCCCAATTTTTCCTTGTACATTTTCTGTAATTTTACATTTTTGGAGCGCATTTCAAAATACATGAAAAATCTGTAAAAAAAACAGTTAAATTCTGTAAAATTACGGTTGTTTTTTACAGTGCACACCAGGCCTGGAGTTGGCGATGACACTTTGAAACACTAAACACCTATACGCACATACACATTCTTCTATAGAGCGGGGAGGACCATGAGGTTTGGTTTATTACTACAAGTGACCCTGACTATAAAGCGACAAAATGCACAACGCACTTCTGTAGTCCACCATTGTCATATTGGTTGTCAAGTACTTGCACATGTGACTGAACACGTAATACACATGCGCATCATGTCACCATTTCAAAAATCATATTTTTGTTTTTGGTACTGCTTTCAAAATCCCATTTTCAAAAGTTTGCAATGTCAGGCTCAATGTCATAAAAAGTTTTTTTTTGTTGTTAAAAACTGCCTCTTAACATAAAAATTATTCATATAAATGCACTGAGGTTTATAATAATCATTCTATAATATGATTATTATTATAATGAATGTGTAACATTTCTTAAATACATTTAACTCAATGTACGTCATTCCAGCGGCCCGTGCCGCTCACAGCACACACACACACACACGTCCATTAGCTGTTAGTATCATCACTGGCACGCAAGGTCACCCACCAATGAGCGTCCTTTCTCCAATTAATGACTTCTGATGGACGCTGCTAATTGGCTGGATTTATGACACTCTATTATTGAGCTTTATGAGAGAGGCAAGTGGAGGACATTAGTATTTATGGGCCGTGGGGTCCACGGTGGGCACAAAGAGAGTCACAGAGAGAGAGAGAGGCTGTTCACACAGGACTCACTCTTGCGTTTCAAACAGTTAAATGGAGTGCAACAGAACGAAACAGAATGCAGGCGTCACAAGAAAATGTTTTACAAAGTTGATCTACTTTTAACTTGACACACAGTCTGAAAATCCTGCTGCATCTGTGTTTGCCGTCATTCCCTTCTGTTCGAGCAATAAATGTCATGTGACTGATCACATGACACAGGAACAGTCTCAAACCCCTAGGCTTGTTCGACTTCATGCGGCGCCGCAAGAACCGGCAGGCAGATGACATCAAAGTACTGCGAGAGTATTCATCATACGAAGGAGTTTGCTTTTGAATCGCACTCGAGGTTCTTTGATGTCATCTGCTTGTCGGTTATTGCGGCACCGCATGAGGTCGAACAAGCCTATTGACTGGCCCACAGCCCTCCAAAACATGCATGTTGCGTGCAAAAAGTTAATTTATACATTTATTTATAGTTAACTAAAACTATAAAAACATTTCTGTGAATATTATTTGAAAAAGTTAAACAAAAATAATTTGCAAATGTTCATTAATATGCTTAAGATCAGTTAAAATATGTTTAAATTGAAGCACTAAAATTAATAAGTGAATATTTTTATAGCAATACAAAAATAATAATAATAAAACTGCTGTAAAATAAAAAAATAAAATAACAGCAAATTTTGAAATGCTGTCTACGTTTTTTTTCCTCTGGGTGAGGCGATAAATGGGCAAACCCCTTGGACATCTGAAGAAACCTCTATAACCCCCTCAGGTACTAAAGTTTGTTACAGGAGCACATGTAAGTATCTTCAACGGGACCCCCGCCTGCCAGAAAGAAATAGAGAGAGGTCATGTAATAAGCGTGTGGTTATTGATTGTATTGTCAGCGAGGCCGTGCGGGTCTTGTGTGTGGTGGACTTCAGTCCATCTGTGGACAATACAGTCGGTCACAGCTCACTGCTCCGTCTAATAAAGCGCCAGCAGTTTCACATCAAGCTTCAGCTCTTTCCTCTGTGTGTTCTGCTTCACTCCAGCGCTGCCGCATGAGATGTGCACAACAGAGGTTAGACCTGTCATTTCATCAATGCCATTTTCACTTTAGCTTTAAAACTTACTCAAACTTAATGGCCTGCGAGGAAACTGAACATTACGAATGCTAAAGCAAGACTGTCAAAGCTGAATACCGTTCCTGATATTTCAACTCATTCATTTAAACCACACAATAAGATTGTTTCTAGTGCTGGGCGGTATGACCAAAAATGAATATAACGGTGTTTTCCAGATTTATACCGGTTTCCCGGTATATGGCGGTATTTTTTTTACCACATTTTCTACTGATTGAGAGAGGAAATAGTGCTGTTGATTGACTTAAAATGCCCTTTCATACCGTCATGGTAACAGTGACAGTATCCCCTATAATAACTGCAAAGTTTAGACTTCTTTAACAACTGAATAGCATGCGAAGGTAACTTGCATACACAATATTTAAGCAAATAAATAGAGAACTGGGCTCGAAATTAACTTTTTTCCTTGGAAGCACTGGTGCTCCCCAACTTCAAGAGTTAAGAGCATCCACCCAGAAATTAATAGTTGAAAACAAAATAGTAACAATTATACCATTAAAACATGCATGTGATGTCTGTTGTGTTTTACATAGTCACAATGGCTTCATGGTTTCCTGAAATCATATTTTTAATCATAAAACAAAGGCTTCAATTAGATATGTGAGAGGAAAGCGGTCGCATCACGCTGTCAATCCTCCTTCCTCTACTGACCCTTATTTCTCATCATAGCATATAGAGAAACAGTTCAAACTAAAAACACATCATATTATATGCTTATATTGAGCAGATATGAAGGGAACACGAGCGTTTTTTGAAAATGTTTGTTCATGAGTATATTTAACATAACGTAATGCGAACTTGCAATCGCTACTCTTGTGCTGCTGTTCAGCCGCGAGGTGCGCGCTCCCATTGCGACGGGAAAGAAATATGTAACGTCACCGCTCATGCGCGAGACTCACGCAGACATCCAAACTCCTCCGTTTAGCGCATGTTTATATAGAACAATGATGATAGAGTAGTGCCGCGGCATAGAAAGACGCATTCTGTGTGAATGGCCGGTCACAGTGCAACAGTGAAAAGGGACCCCACTGAAACAGTGTCACGCTGCACCGCATTCCGCACGTTGTTTAAGCGACATACACCGGTAATGCGGTATATTAAAAATTCATATAACAAAAATACACACCGGTATTCGGTATGAACCGGTATATCGCCCAGCACTAATTGTTTCACACATATCGTATCTGTCACGGGCCACGCGTTAATAGTGGTGTACAGTAGCACACGTGTAGCCGAATCACAACTGCAGAAAACATTCATTTTATCCTAGCAAAATAAATATGGTTTTACTACAGTGCTAGGCTATAGTTATACAGCGTTTTATTCTGGATCAGTGTGAATGGGGATCTTTCCAAAAACACAAAAGAAAATCAATTTTTGGTATATCATTGCTGTGTAAATGTCTCCTAAGAAATGTAATGTGTGAAAATATGTGTCGATCTCAAGATTATTTTTATCACCAAATAAGAATGAGAAACATCGAGACAATTTATTTGAACAATTTTCATTGTTACAAAGCATAACATAAACAATGGTGAGGAACCCAAAATTCCAGTAGAGAAAAATAACTTGGGAGAACCCAGACCCAGCCAGGGGAACCAGTTCTCCTCTGGCAAAAACTGCAGCATCTCTAAAGGCTCGACAGTAAGCTGTCTGACTGTACACTGGGGGCTTAGACAGTCTAAAATTGTAAAACTTAGTTTCTTGTGGCTTATTGCTTTATTTAAGAGTAATTACATTTCATTACGCATCACTCGATGTAATGCCCCCCTACGTTCTATTTGCGACACTGCACGTGGTAGACCAATCACAGCAGACTACACCATCTGACCAATCAGATCAGAGCAGGCTGACAGAAAGGAGGGGATTAGACTGATGAATCGCCGAACGAATCATTTGAGAGTCAGTCAAGAAGTAAGGTAATAATAACTGCCTTTTATTAGAAAATGAAAGGGTTTTACACCATGTATGTACGTAAACTTGTTGTTGGACACTCCATAAACCAAAGAAGGACCTTAAAAATAACAAAATATTTACTCTAAGTTATGAAAAAAACTAAATGTGCAAAAGTGACTGTCTCATGTGACCTCTCTTTACCTGGTCAAATAAGGGACTGAGGCTTCATCCACACATCCACAGATACAGCCGCCTGCGGAATAGAAAGCGAGAGAGCCGTGGAGTGAGTGCTCTCTCTCTCTCTCTCTCTCTCTCTCTCTCTCTCTCTCTCTCTCTCTCTCTCTCTCTCTCTCTCTCTCTCTCTCTCTCTCTCTCTCTCTCTCTCTCTCTCTCTCTCTCTCTCTCTCTCTCTCTGTTTCCTCTCTCCTCTCCTCTCTCGTGTTCGTCTCTCTCTTCTCTCTCTCTCTCTCTCTCTCTCTCTCTCCTCTCGTGGTGCTCTCTCTCTCTCTCTCTCTCTCTCTCTCTCTCTCTCTCTCTCTCTCTCTCTCTCTCTCTCTCTCTCTCTCTCTCTCTCTCTCTCTCTCTCTCTCTCTCTCTCTCTCTCTTCATGTGGATTAGAAGCACAAGCTGCAGTTGTGCCGCCCACCGCAGCGACACGTCGACATGCACTTCCTCTAACGTTTAATTCACTCATCGCTCTGTGAACTTCAGTTGAGCCTAGAAACTGAGTTCAGAAGTTCAGAATCTCTGGGTGAAAGGTAAACACACCGTATCTCTTCTAAAACCCATACTACTGGCCTACAGAACCTAAAACGAAAAGCGTGCATGAATATACGGCTAAAAACATGAATATATTGCCCTCCGTCACACAGACTGGAATCCCAGAATGCATAGTGACAAGCTCATGAAAAAAAGATTAGAAAATGTTTCATTACACTTATAATTCATTCAGTATAGAGACATGTAAAGAGGACTATTGCACCCAATACTTACATGTGTGTTGGGTTATTTTAACAATGTTAGCGTCATGCTAACATGCTAAATCAAGTTTCCCATGCACTTTGCGTGATGAGCACCAGGGTAAGGCGGGACACTTGGTCTATTTAAATAACTGTAAAAATTGTCCTACGTCGCCACAATTTACCCCGTCTGCGGTGTGTTTAGTTGCTGCCTATGTATAACGTTCCAGTGACATGATTTAAATACAAATGAACAGTCAGCGTTTCATTGCTCCGAGGTCACCTGATCCTGCGCGTGTCGTGGATTAAAGCTTCCGTTCGTTAATCCCGATTCATCCGTCTGTATGTGATCTTCCTCCATTTAGAAGCAAAGAGTCGAGTGCACGGCCAGCGAAAGGAGAAAATAATTTGCAATAAACGGCCGTACAGAGCGGCTTTTGTTCACGCTGGCGGCACGCGGTGAGGAGTCGCTGCCAGGTGTTGAGCGCCGTGACCCGCTCCCCTCTGTTCTGGGCCAGACTGAGGCCGTTGAAAGACGCGTTCTGCCCATCAAAAGCCCCATTCAGGTGGAGTCACGGGCAGCACAGAGGGGGACAGTGTCGGCCCTCGAAACGTGACCCGCCGTGACAGCAGAACCACGGGACTCGGCCGAGAGCCGCTGAAAGGTCTCGCCGCACGGCGGAAGGCGGAACACTGCCGCTATTGGGCCTTCGCCTCTCTTCGGTCCAAAAGAGTCACGGGCCAAACAAGAGCAGAAGAAGGTGATAATAAGAGGGCGTTTGAATCATCAGAGGAAAAGGGAAGGAGATAAAAGCGTTGTGGGCTCAGGTGAGCGCTGGAAATGGATTGTCACTTCAAACATCAGATAGAAGAACAGGAGCAGGTGTGTCTGCAGGTGACATGTCCGTATCTCTTCCTCTGAACGGTACTGCAAAACTCGGTGATGTTTCCTCTTCTGTTCTGAGCTCTGATGTAGACTTCATGTCAGTATCACAGCGTTACTGATGAATATATGAGAAGTGTCACAAGGATCTTCTTTCAAACACGCTTCAGTTTCTTTCAGCGAAACACAAAAGGAGATGTTGTTAGGAGAAACTGAGAAGAAAAACCATTGGACATTTACATTTAAAGACTGATCCTGAAAATGGAAGGTTGTCACCGTACCGTATAAAAACAATCGGCTCACTAGAGTTCTGTAGTCTAAAAAATCATGGAAGATTGAAGAGCAAATATAATGTGATTTTTGACCATCATTACACTTGGATTAGATAATTGTATTAAGAAATAATAATGTAAAAGTCATTTTTCTACATTAATTAACATCAACTTAGTAATGGATGTTCAACACAATCTCACTGGAATTTGTAACTATTTCACAAGGTGGCTAATTTGAATAAATTCGTAAGATCTTTATTCGTATGTTTCGGTACCATTTGTTTTCGTGTCAGTGACGGTTATGTTTAGGGAGGGGGCGGGGCTTTAGCATTGCTCTTTCTAACAAGTGTACAATTTTGTATGACTCATATTGTACAAATGCATTCGAATTAGCCGGCTCGTAAAATAGTTCGTAAAAATGTTTGGTCGTAAATCAGTTACTGTAGCTTATTGAACTTACATGACCTCCCACATAGTAGAAATCCAGACGTTCTGCACGTTGTTGAAAGTCAACATGCAACCGTTTCAAATCTGTAATATGACCTATTTGTGAGTAAAACATGATGTTCAAGGAGAAGATGTAGTGGACTTGAATTTCACTTGATTGGAAGGTGAAAGGAGTCTCTGTATGACAGGTGCTTGAATGGGTTGAAATATAAGAGGACTTGATGATGTACAGCCAAAAGGAAATGTTTTATAAAAATATTACATATTTATAAAAAAGATGAATCATTCATAATAACCAGGATGTAGTGTTTGACAAAAGTACAGGAAGGGATTGATCTTAATTATTAAGTGATCCAAATAGAGCATTCTTTCATCCTTTATTCGTCCTCATGTCATGTCAAACCTGTTTGAGTTTCTTTCTTCCGCACAACACAAAAGAAGATATTTTGAAGAATGATTGATAATTAAACAACGCTGAAATGAAATCTTTAGCGTAAGTTCTGCCGGGAAGACTCTATTGTTACGTCACTTATTACGTATAGATCTAACCACTAACACTTGGAATATATAAGATCGTTACTTACTCAATATTTGCGTTCGCAGTTGATTATACCGACATTCCCCCCATCCTCCACACCACCACCGTGATGTTCCCTGTCCATTAATCCCAGGCAGGAAGTGCAAGAATCTACGACCCTCTGGATGCGCGATACGGACAGGGCCTACGCCAAAGAACTTGATCATATAATATTTTGCTTTGATTTGCTGGTCATTGTTACGTCATCTTGCCCAGAGCCATTGAGAGAGAGAGAGTTGCGTCAACTCTGTTGCCTCCAATGGAACAGTTTTTTCACAGCAATGGCGGCAGTTCATGGAGCCTCTCAATAGTTCCCAAAAGTTACTAGTAACTCATGGAGCTGCAGCAAAACAGACCGATTGTGATGAACTTTTAACCCATTTAAAGACGCAAGTCATTTAATGAATAAAAAAATGAAAGAAATAAAGCATTGAAAGAGAAAACATAATTTCATGGAACTATCTGAAGAATCCATGAATCACGTGATGCGCGGAAATGTTGAACTTCCGTTGTGGTGACTCTCTCTCTCAACAGCTCTGGTCTTGCCTACCGAGTCTTTCTGGTAGAACCTCATTGAGAATTCATTGTTATATTTGGGTGAATGGTCGCTTTGTTAGTTAGCTTCAGTGCTTTGGCCGTAATCTTGTTGCTACTGTAGGTTTACTTACAGATTGTCCGGACCCAAACTATTAAACATCTTTACAGTTGATGGTTTTCGTAAACTTTGTAGCCATGCAGTGAATATCGAACATCAGCAGTAACTCGACATAACCTGCAAGACCACATCATGGCGTCTCTTCCAGATGTGCGAAACATAGTGATAAGAAGCTTTCCCTCATTTTCATGGGGCGACCAAGACAAGCATATTATATCATACTGAACTGGAGAAAGGTCCGTATCGAAACTCATTTACGCGGTTCACCCATGAAAGCGTAATCAGTGTCTTATTGGTTTCTTTCTCAGTTGTTGTGATCATGGTCTCATTCATCTAATTCCCCTTCCCTGTGACTGAACGGCGTGCACTGCACTTACTTCATAACCCTGATAAATCTGCAGGCCGCCGTCAGAGAAAATCCAATCTGTCACGCGTCCACGCCGCGCTCGCTCACCTGATGCTTGTTAATGATGATGTCGGAGGGTGGTGGGGTGGGGGGTTGTCTCGCCTCTCTGCCGGCCGCTTTGTTTGCCTTCACCAACACCTGATGCTTAATTCATTAATTGACTCCAATTAACTCGAAGTGCGACCGTGCCAGGTGAGTATCATAAAGAGAATTATGGGATATTAAAAAGAGGGGGAGGGACTACATTAAAACTGACCTTTTCCTCTAAATTACTGATATTTGAGAGTTAATTCCGAATTCAATGAAAAGCAGGGAGACTTTTTAGTCCTTGCATTAAAAGCGAGCACTCTTCTGTCAGGAGGTCATTAATTATCGTCTTTATAAATTAAACGAAGAAGATGTCAGGTCTTGATTCACAACGTATTTTAATCTGCTATCCCCGACACAGATTAGCTAGCACGCTCGCGGGAGAGAGACTGTGTTTATGTGCACACGGGGCTTGTTTTCATCGTAAACTGCAAAAAAAGGCATGCTAAATGTAAATAATACAATGCACCTAACCATATAATCATGTATAGTTATGCATTCATAGATTTGTCATGTTCATCATTTTGCATATTGTTGTATCAATGCATGTATAAAAAAAAAATTGTGTTGTGTTGTGTGAAGCCAGTCGAGAAGTTCTGCTGCGAGACATCTGTGCATCCCGACCCGCACGCGTTTATTTATCTGCTGCGTTTCCTTACGCGCTTTGACGAATGAGTGACAGGTTGACACCTCATTCGGCAAGATTAATAGAACGACACAATATTTACGTCGCCGAGACGGCCAATTATCCCTCCATCTATCACCCAGATTATCTTCCTGATTGAAAACTACTCGTCCATGTAATCAGAATTATTTGAAATTAGTAGGAAATTTACGGCGTCGTGTGTCATTTTTTTTCGTGGCTGGTGGTAAATTAGAAATATTAGGTACATGAAAGGAATGCAGGGAAAGAGGGAGACTACAGTATAACAGAGGAAGAAATGTCATTTATGGTGTTATTTCTTTGGGCTGGACTGAATAAAAACGTGTGAAATAGTATTGTGCTGCTCTGATATCCACACATACTGTATATAAACTAACTGCTGGATGATACTGATTCATTTACATGTCTGTAATTCTTCATTAATCGTTCATCACAAACAGGTCTGTGAAACCCTATCGTACTGTTTTCTACGTAAATTATTCTGTAAGGCCGTGTCACAGATTGAAATTATAGTGAAATTAATGGTTGGAATCAAACTTTGATGCTCATTATCTCAGAAATATATTTTTAGACATTATCCTGGATTTCACAGACTGGGTCACAAATAAAATGATCATTTTTGTTTCATTCTGTGATCTACTGACAACATTTCTCCCAAATTCCAAATAAAATGTTGTTTTTTGTTGTTGCAGAAAACAAAAACTGGACTTGATGCAATGTTTTTTTCTTATGACTCTTCCATTAGTTCTGAAATGTATTTTACGTAAAGTTGCTTTGCAACATGCAAAATTGTGAAACTTTAGCTCTATAGAAATAAACATGTATGGAAGAAGGTTCTTTAGACCAGGGGTTTTAGGACCCCCAAATAAGTTGAATCTTTTGTGAGGGACCTCCTTTCTACATATCCATCGACATATTTTTATTTGTTAAGAAACATTCAAACTCCGTTATATAACTAGTAAATGTGATATAATAAAGACAACATATTGTTTCTAACTTTCACTTTGAGGACGACAAAAGGAAGAAAATTGTGCAAAAACTCACTAGAAAGATCCAAATATAAACAATTGTGGACACTATGCATGTAGCAAAAAAGCTGATAAACACTAAAAATAATAATGTTCAGTACAATTCAGCTTCATCTGTTTTCCTCAAAATCTTCAGGAGACCCCTTGCAGACCCAAGTTATTAGTTACTACAGTTCCCTATTATTACTATACTATTACTGTAGATACTACAGTTACTAGAAAAAGGTGCAGTCAACGTAAAAAAAGTCATAATGGTATAGCCTAACTCTACTATTAGTCTGTTAGTTGAATTGAACAGAATCACTTCTCTTATCAATCTTTTATAATTTCATTTTAATCATGACGTTTCATCCGTTTAGTCGCTCTGGCATCAGAAAGCTTTTGCCGCTGAGCGTCGCTTGCTTTCAAAAATAGCAAAAATTGTCACATGTAAGCATGTCTGTATGATTCAATATCATTGCCAGAGACTGTAAATAGGATTAGCTGGTCCCGATATAGAGCTTTCACAAATAGGTTGTTTATTTTTATCTTCTTTATAGGAAGGTTGACTCCTTAAAGGGTGCCAAAATTATCCCGCAAAGCGCTGACAATGAGAAATGAAAGGTCCCTAACAGTTATTATAAGCAATATGTCTGCATTGTGCCATAACGTGACTGCTGTGCTTGCGATACCGATGAGATGACCTCACGGAGAGAGAGACAGAGACACTCAGCATTTCATCTTGAGGTCTAGAAACTGTGTGCCAGGTGACTAAAGGCCCGTTTTCACCAAAACTTATAATATGAATATACTGTATATATATATTTATATAATGAAAACAAACCACTGCTTCCAAGTGACACTGTAACTAGCTTAGATTTACATGAAAATAAATGTTTTTTTTATAAATGAAATGAAAGAATCATATACAGTAAACGTCGTGTAGAAGTAAAATGTATATGCATTTTTTGATTCTAGACAAAAACATAACACATTAACAAAGTGTGTATATGTGACAAACTTGCCTATAAATGTAATGTAAATATACATCTTATTGTTAGTCTTGCAGCCGATGGCTCACTGAATCATGCACATATTGTATGTGAATATCTTTGCATTGTTATTCCTCTCCATTCACCCCAGAGACCAAATTAACAGTTTAGCCACTCGCGTGTCTTTGCCCTCCTCATGCCCTGAGTGGCATTTGTATTCTGATTGTCCATGTGGCTGTGGCGCATGTTGCGTGTGAGAGACGCAGCTGAAATATTGCATATGTAAATAACCCGCGCAACCAGAGGCCTGCTGACTGAAGACTTCCTGCTGCGCACACCTCAGACTTCCTGCTGCGCTCTCCACCGCGAGGTTGCGACCCGTAACGCGCCGCACATCGCATTTCTGTCTGGCTGTCCGTCCGCGGCTTTTCACCGAGTCGTAAACAGAATGGAAGATTTCCACCAGTCTCTTTACTTGTTGCTGATCAGCCTTGTCCGAGACAGAAAGCGCTTTACTGGAACTCATTAGCATGTGAGAGTAAACATATGATGGAGGAATATTATGCATACAGGTTGTAGATGAGAATGTCGGGACGGTATTCGGAATAAATTTGTGATGAAGCTCTAGACAATAGAAATATATTAAAGTATTTGAAGTAAAAACAAAGGTCATTTACGTTTCAAGCTAGCGTTTCACTTTTCCAGTAGGCGTTGAAGGGATAGTTCACCTAAAAATGAAAATTCATCATTTACTCAACCTCATGTCATGTCAAACCTGTATGAGTTTCTTCTACAACTCCACTCAACTTTATTTATATAGCGCTTTTACAATTTTCATTGTTACAAAGCAGCTGTACATGAGACATATTGACTGTAAGCAAAACAATTAAAGTTATACCTGTAAAAACAAGAAAAGGTTGAAAACACAGAAGACAGACATACCCACATACAAAACACTCCACACACACAATATGCACACGCACTAACACACATAGACATAAACACACACACACACACGGACGCGCACACACACAGACACGCACACACACACGCTCAGTGAAAGCACACATTTAAGATAAAGGAGAGAGAAGCACAGGTTAAATATTAAACAGACTATAAATTCCTATATGCAATATTAATTAAGTAAAACTTTTAAATTCTAAAGCAGCCCCCCCGGCCAGGCAAATATAGTGCAAAACAGTATGCAAACGGTGGTGAGGAACCAAAAACTCCAAAGGAGAAAAAAAACCTCAGGAGAACCCAGGCCCAACTAGGGGATCCCAGTTCCCCTCTCGCAAAAGCTGCGGCCTCGTTATTAGCTACAGAAACAAAAGAATGTTGATAATCAAACAGCACTGAACCCCACTGTCTTCCATTGTAAGAACACAAAACCACTGAGACATTTGCTAGATTCCAACCTGGTCTCATAGGAAATACGTACCTTTTTGCAGTACCACACAATTAATCACAGAGCTTATCTTTTGCGATCTTCTAAAAGTCTATGGGAAAAATGCATAGGCTTTAGGTCGAGGGAACCAGCGCGACGCTTACTTCCAGGTAAGCTACAAAAATACGTCATCTCTGAGGTACTGGATTGAAGTGTACACTCAAGGGTAGCGCGTGACGGCCAACGGCGTTTCATAACGTGGCTAACGAAATGACGCAGCTAGTCACAAGACACACGTCCGGATCAGAGTTTTACGTAGAATGGGATCGCTTTCGGGTCTGTTCTTTGGCCATGGAACGGTTGGAATAATTGCACTTTTTGAAAAAACAGCATATGTACAGTAGTTGTATCTGCCTATTATGTCTTGTGTTTTATATTGTATAATATACAAACTGTTAGGGTTAGAGGCGGGTCGGGTTACATGCTCAAATACATCTAAATTGTGCCTACAAAATAATAAACGCACACAAAATACGACGTCTGATTAAATTCAAAATCATTACACCCCAATATAATGTAATAAGGTGTTGTTAACGTTACTGTTTGTAACCTGGAGGTATGTATTTCCTATGAGACAAGGTTGCTAGATTCATATACATTTGTGTTTTCCTACAATCTCGATTTAGGGGTGGGGCTTTTTTTTACATTGTTTATTTTTATAGGATTCACAAGATCATAAAAAATTGTACGAAATCGCCACCTTCTAAAATACTAACCATTCATTTAATGTGAGATCAGGTTGGTGTGTTCCTCAGGAAGCTGACATACATTTACAAAATGTTTGTGGTGTTTTTTGGGCTATTCTAGCAGCCATTGTCAGACCTACGTGAAGATTTTTCATGAACTCTCCTCTTGCGCACCCCAGTAGAAAACAACAGCAAACAGGTGCGGGTGGACATAAGGGCGAGGAAATAACGACAGGATTTGAATTTTTGGACGAGCGATGCCTTTAATCTGAGGCTGTGTAACGGGCCGCCGTCACATCGCGAGCGAGCGCGGCGGCCTGCGGGTCCGCTTCTGAGAGAGCCGCTGCAGGGGATTTCTGTGGTTTTCATCTCCTTGCCTGGGGAACCTCAGTGGGTCGCAGTCTCATTTCCTCATCAAACACTTGACGAGTGATTTGGAATATTTATGAGGGGTCCAATTTAAGTTAAACATTTAACAAAAAGAAAGCAATTGAAATTATACAGCAGAAAGAGTTCAGCTCCCCGCGGGGGCCTGAAGGAAAATTTCAACTAGAAACACTCGGGTTGAATTAAAGTGAATCCAAGCGTACACTCCTGTAATCTTTATCGCTGTGGATTTAGAGGACATTACTGAGTCAATATGTTTAGAGGGACATGACATGTAAATTGTGAAATGCTGATCGAGCGATGGAGATGTTTTCAAAGGTGTTAAATACTCAAACCACTGCTTTTGTGGAGGCTTAGCCGTGTCACAGAAAGGTTGTGGTTTGTAAGGATAAGTACAAGCGCTTTAGCGAGATTATCCCGCTCCGATCTTTGTTGTTGGTCACCCTTGAGGATCAGAGCGGTAAGCGCTTCTCCAGGGTCACCGTATCACTCCGGCCCGCAACACTTTAACCGTCTTCCCCGAGGATTTCTCCACATCTGTGAATCGGGAGGAATTCAGTCGACAGAACGATCGGAAACGTCTGACTAGATTGAAGAGCATAATGCTTTGATATAATGAACTGTGTAAATGATGAAATGCCTGAAATTGACTCGAATTCAGATGATTTTACCTCAACAATCCCCATTCATTTTACACCTCCACACTCTTCGTGCGTTTCGACAATTACACTCTCATTCGATTCTCTTTTTATTTCTCTTGAGCAATTGTAGGAGAAACATCTGAGAATTCCACCAAATCTCCTGAGCGTTGAGCAATAACATTCTTGTTGGTCAGAATAATCAGAATGCCGAAGACAAACATGCAAGACATCTGCTGGTGTTTGTCAACAGGCTGAAGATGTCTGACTGACTTCGTGTCGGCGTTCATCTGCAGTATGTAGTGTTTGGATGTGATCGATACGGCAGGGTGACTCGAGCGCCCGCTGACCTCTGGGTGGGCGCCACCATAGTCTGCTTGTTGGCAGGAGTGTCGGAGTGGCACAGATGTCTTTTTAAAGCAATAGACGTGCAATTAGCTGACACAGCGAGCGGGTTTTGCAAGCTGTCCTATTCTGGGCTGTGGGCGGATGGGCCGAAATGAGAATGGAGCTATTGATCCCTCGCGCCGGTTGAGAATGATGCACCGCGGACTATTTTGGGGGCAGAGGGGAATTCGCTGCCTTTGAGAACATTATGCTGCGTGACGTCGTCGAGCTCTTCGAAATCAGCTCGATGATATTGGCAGCGAAGCAAAATGGCTGCCACGTCTCATGACCTCTGCCTCGCCAGAAATACATCAACAACAGCTCACCTCACCAAAGCCGAGACCCCGCGAGTCAGCCGGAGCTATATATAACTCCAAATCAAAGTGAACGATAATCTAGTTTTACACACTTCACCCTGTGACCTGTTCACATCATTTGACATTGGAGTAGATGCTAGTACATCAATATTTACTTGAGGAAAACGCACTTTTGTGAAGAACGATATAGATTAGCGCTTTTCAAAACGCGAGCAGCTGTACAGAAAACACGCTTTGTAACAAACAAACAAACAGTCAATAATATAGATCAAGTAAAAATAATACTAATATATATCTAGGGAAATATTTAGGTTTTTACCATTTCAATCGTATCAAATAAATGAAATAAAAGATTTTTAGCAAAAATAGTGTTATTTTCACACATGACAATATAATCATGACAATTACGCATTTCATCACGTTTTCACCCCCTATACTCACTGATAAAAAACTGTATTGAATATGATAAAAGAAATAAATCACAAAAAGAATCTTATAATGACACAGCAATGCTAAAGATTTTGTTCATGTTCATTATTTGTTTCTTTATCTTTCGTTAATGAATTATGACCTGCAGATGTCTTCATGACATTTACCCTATTAAAGCCTATTTGATGAACATCGACGACAGCTGATTTATTGACAATCAATACACAAAATCCATAATAAATGATATAATCTATAACTGTAAAAAGTTATAAAAGACATACATTCATCTTTATTTGTGTATTGCCACATCATCAGTGTTACTGCACTTTCATTCTGTGGTTTTAGTGTATTCTCTCTTTCTTAATTTCTTTCGTATCTGTTCTGATATGAATTAATGTTAGGCTACTTTGCAATAGAAAGTTAATTAGAAAATTTCACTATAGAAATAAAGTTGAATTGAATGTTATGAAGTGTATTTTACACATTTAACATTGAAAAACATTTATGGATTTAAAGGAATACTTCACCCAAAAATACACATTCTGTCATCATTTTCTCACCCTCGAGTTGTTCCAAATCTGTATAAATGTCTTTGATCTGATGAACACAGAGAAAGATATTTGGAAGAATGCTTATAACCAAACAGATCTTGGCCGCCATTGATTTTTTTTGTTCTGTTGAGCACAAATGAAGATATTTTGAAGAATGTAGGACAGCAAACAGTTCTGGGTCACTTTTGTCTACCGTTGTCATGTTTTCACTATGGGAGTCAATGGGGTCCCAGAAGTGTTTGGTTACAAGCGTTCTTCCAAATATCTTTCTCTGTGATCAACCAAACAAAGACATTTATACAGGTTTGGAACAACTAGAGAGTGAGTCATTCATGACAGAATTTTCATTTTTGGGTGAACTGCCCCTTTAACGGCCCAATAAGTCAAAAGAAGTTTGTATGCAGTGATGTGTCAGACACACGTGTGTGCACCTGACCACACCTGGCAGGTTCAGCCATCAGCATCCGTGCGCACGAGCAGCAGACGCCTCGGGCTTTCTCTCTACATGTGACTGCTCACGGCAGACATTAAGCGGTTAATGCTGAACTAGTTTAGTGATATCACATGCCGGGTTATTGAGCAAATCCTCCTCAGTGTGGATGGTTGAGCTTTAGATACGTATCGGCACCAGTGTAAACTCATTCATGGACCTTCTCGGTCTTAAACAAACATTGCGAAATCAGTCACGGGAATATGAATGCATTCCTGAACAAGACTTTCCACATTAGCATGACTTTAGTGCACAGATGACGGTGGACGCGTGTCGATGAAATGAGCTGATAGAAGCACCACGAGGAAAGGTCAGACTTGAGCTTGTTTGGAGGGTTGATGCTGAAATTCGTGGGGCGTAATGAAGGAACCATTGAGTGGACTGTACTGTAGAGGACCTCAGTCATTCCAGACGCATCTCTATCAGTACGGGCATAGACTGCATAGACTAGTCTGAGAAGCTAAGCTAGTCATCTCATTGTTTTCTTCAAGACATCGGTTACATAAAACGGTAGATTGGTCTAATTGAAAAATGAAAAGTAAGACTGATTAATCCTGGCTAATTGCTAGTCAGTGACTAGTTGTTAAGATGCAGTCTTAACTTAGTTTATGCAACTGGGCCTATGTGTGTTCCCTGAGATATATGAGATAATATAATCAAATTGCTTTTTAAATCTTGACTACTGATGAATTGCTGTAACTTATATAAATAATTTAAAAAATTCGAACTTTTCTACGAGTTATAATCCCGTCACATCATCCTTTACATCGCATTCCCAGCCTCAGCCAAATAAACTGAATTTATTCAACTGTAAGACCTTCATAATTTAAACAATGCAAACCTTTCAATAAATATAGATTTAAAAACCATTTCATATATATATTTAATTTCAGCCAGGTAAATGTTCTCTTATATTAATAATATACTGTAGATATTAGTTGGCACTGCTAGCCTCGTGGTTAGTGCGGCGACCCGAGTTTGATTCACGTCTCGGACGGTCATTTGCCGATCCTGCCACCCAATGCTTTCCTGTCAGCTCTCTACTTCTGTCATAGCTTTTTATTTAAATATTTTAAAAAATATTTAAAATTTTATTCATATATTTATATAATTGATAACAATAAATAACAATATACACATAAATATACACAATAATTAAATTGACATTTAAGGGTTCATCTTCAAGACCCTCCAAAAACAGTATTAAATACATCCCCTCAATATGGTTAAACATATTTCCCAGAATTCCACAGGAATCAGTGCGTCTGGAACTGCTACCACCTCAGCGATGAATATCCAGTAGAGTTCAGGTCTGTACAATCCTCATTTGTGTCAGTGTAATTCAGACATTGGATGAATATTGTGAGATATTTGAGAATGACTGCCAAACTGAATCTCTATTGGACTGTAATATCTCTCTGCGTGTGGCGCGGGCTTGTTGAAATGACATGCTTTTTATTCAAGCGCTGTGTAAAACATCAATGTGAATAACAATCGTGAACCTCGGTCATTCTCATGCCGAGCAGTCCATTAACAAGACAGACAGAGAATGGTCTTGAAAAGAGCCTCCACACACCCGGAGACCAAACGCTTGTTTGGAGGGATCAGACCCTCTGCCCCCAAAATCTGAACGCTTGGAGGAAAGCGAAGAACACCAGGACCTGGGAGGAGGGCGTGACTCGAGCATTAGGGATCCGCAAGCATCGTCGCTCCGAACGGCCCCAGTTCCAGGAGAAATTACGGCCGAGGAGAGGGGCTAATAACTGTTATTAACCCCGCACGGACGTCGCGCCACGGTAACGAGGTCCCGCCGTCAGAGTTCTGAGGTGCGACGCCGAGCCGCTCGCCCCCTAGGAGAAGCTAACTTATTAAAATAATGAATTAGCCCACCAGATTACTGGAGCCTGCGGCAAAGGCAATTATCCCTCTCCAAATCCCCGGCCGGGGCTCCCCGACGCTGCCATAAAACAAGCGCTCGCAAAGAGCGACAACAGAAAGGCCCGTCGCAATGAAAAGGCTGTTAATTAGGACCTCTCCCACTGCGGGCGGCCCTTTACTGCCGACACAACACCAGACCGCCGCGAAGAAGAAGAGACGCTGTCTGAAACTGTCGGGAGCGGCGAGGAGGAGCCATGCCAGGACATCATCATAAAGGAGTGGAATCGTAGAGGTGATCGAGAGTCACGTCCCGTAATAACGTTCACTCGGAATGTGTGCGTGTGTGGTCAGGCTCAACATCATCCCATCATCTGCACAAATCTCGACCTCGTATCATCCCACGTCTTCAGTTTCAAAATAAAGATGCTTCGCTAGCGTTTCTTCGCATTGATGCTGTAGAGAACCCTTTTTGGCTCCCCGGAGAGCCTTTCACACAAAGGTTCTTGAAAGAATCAAATGAAGCTTTGGATGCGTATGGTGATGGGTCTGCGCCGCGCCGCGTGAAGTCGAACACACCATTGACACGGTTTCATCAACACGGCACACTTTGTGAAGCATTTAGCGAATCCTCGCGGCTCAAAGCTCTTGTGACTCCCGGACTGCCCGTGAAGCACAATCAAACCCTCTCAGACATTAGCCAGACATGGACGGGAATATTAAAGAGTTCCCTTACGGCAGATTTCTCCGGTGAAGGGAACATTGGTTTATAATCAGAGGGAGATTCACTTCTGTGTGTTTAAACTCTCTGCTCAACCCTCTAGAATATCTTGAGCTTCTGACCGCCAGCCGGAGATGTGCGCTCTTAAAGATGGGCTTTACAAATACATATGAAACACTTCTGTCTCCTATCTGTCTTCAGTGACACATAATAACAAACTTTTGGACCAATGAGATTTCACTGTGGGCGGGGCTAATCGAATAGTTGAACATATCTTCAAACCCAAAAATCTCGCAAACACAAAAATGCCAGCTAGAGGGCGCTTATCTTTAAAACGTAACTATAGGTCGTAATTGCGGCTTGCGTAAATTGTCATTTTTCTTTACACAATCCCTTTTTGGTTGGAAAATCTGCATTTTTTTTCTCTTAAAGTGCGTTAGGAAAAATGTATCCCTGCCAAATTAATTGTTTCAATGTCAATTAGCACGAACGTGATGGTATTTCTCTTGAGTCATAAGCACAAACGATTCATTTCTAATGCTGAAGTTAATAAAGGAGGTTGTTTTGTGGGTAAATGATGCACGTCACTTAAATGAGGTGAATTCTCAGCGTGGACGTGCACGAGCTGCGGTGGCATCAATCTCAATCGCCGTCACTGGAGAGTAAATTGAAAAGTAAAGAAAGTCATTTTGTGCCCAATGGAAGTTTTCCTCTGTAAATTTTGTGGCATATTAAGAAGTAAATGAAGTCCTGGACCATTGCTTTGATAGACTCGTGTTAACACTAACTCACACACACACATCTGAAAATTGATTTAGCGCTCCTCAAATGTGCTCATGGTGCAAATAAACCTGTCTCAATCTGGCTCTGAGTGTTTGTTGCGGTTTGTTGATCTGTCATACTGTCATCAGATATGTTGAGTCTTTTTGTGTGTTGAAACACTCGTCCCGGCATTTAAAAGGACCCTCAAACGTCTCTTGTGCACGTGGGCGTTTCTGTGTGAGTTTGGTGTTGGGTCAGTGGAGAGAAATGACCGTTTTAACAGTATAATATTCATTCACGGAACGTCCCCATCAAACATGAAAACACAACATCAGCACAGCAATCATTCATACGGCGAGTTTCCTTCGGTTTGGTGACCAACGTGAAACAGTGAAGGTCACACAGACTCTCATTAATCTCTGTTCAGTGCTCTTTTCCTCTGTAGTTGTGATGTGTTTTTATCAGAGGTCTTTGTGTGGTTTTGGATCTCTTATATTCATCATCATCCTTGCACTGTATTGATAGTCCTAAAGCGTTGTGGTTTGCTCTCATTCTAAACCATAAGGAAATGTCTTAAAAAGATCGTTTACCTAAAAATGTGTATTCTTTCATCATTTACTCACTCTCTTGTCATTTCTTTCTTCTTCGGGACACAAAAGAAGATATTTTGAAGAATGTCGATAATCAAACAACACTGAACTCCATTGACTTCCATTGTATGAACACAAACCACTGAGACATTTCTCAAAATATCTTCTTTTGTGTTCCGCTGAAGAAAAACTCGCATACAAGTTATACAAACACGTGATGTCAACCACAACAAACAGAGTTTTGAATCGAAGACTTTGACGGTGCTGATTGAATAGAAGTTATTTTATTTTTTATCACGTTGTTAATCATCATCCGGTTTGGTTTTATAGTAGCCTACATGACATGCTTGTCATGTCTTTCATTCATTCACATTTAGTTTTTTCTTCTTGTTTGAGCTGATCTTTCATTAAAAGCAGAATGTGTGTGTGAGAGATGAAGGTTCCTGACGTGGCCGTGGGGTCCTCTGTCGAGGAGATACGTGTGATCAATAAAAGGTGCTCTCCACTTTCTCCCCGGGCCTTTCATTTCTCCTGTCATCGCGTGATGATCTGAGTACATGCATACGCTCGGAGGAGGGGATTCACGCGCTACTGTGGGCAGTCTCCGACCCCTTTATCAATCAGGATTTTAATTATACACATCCCGCCTGACAGCTAGATTAGAAACCAATCGACGCTATCGGCCACTAAATCTAATTACTGTTTATTGACAGATAAGGACGGGCTCCTTTCTCTTCCCCAAATAAGATAACCCCCCCTTTCCCCCCTTTTAGCGTAAAGAGGGTCCGACATGCTCACAGTCCATCAAAGGCCTTCAGCTGACCTGCTGTTTATTATGGGATGAACTGTTTTGGTGTCTTAGTATAAATGGCGGTCAGTGCCGTTAACCGTCGAACTAGAGGAGAGGTAGCGTGCCGATGGTGTAACATGTTGTTGAATTGTAAAGGATCAACCCTGTTACCACGATGTTGCACATTAGACAATGTTACAAAAGTGTGTATCTGCAGAAACATCAGAATGAATTTCTGCAGACCTCGCAGTCTGATCTCACGGAAATTCTTAACCATTTTACAGTTCGGCTGATTCGTTTGAATTTGTGAGACGTATGATTATCATGAAGCCCCGCCTCTTAACGTAACGTCTCTGGCACAAAAGAAGATCGTATCAAAACGGACATAATGAGATCGCACAAGTGTGTAAGAATTTGCCAACCGGTACGGCAGTTATGAATTGCTCAGAGATTGGACCTTTAGCTATAGGTTAGTAATGAACTGTCAACCCTGTTACCGCTCTAGAAATGCCTCTGTATGGATCTGTATTGTACTACAATCTGCTTTTTTATTCTTGTAAAACACTTTGAGATGCAACGTTTCAAAGCGCTATAAAAAATCTAATTTGAGTGAATATCCGATGGTTGGCACAATTCACACTCCCTATCGACACGCTAGCGCCGAGTTCATGTTATGTATGCACTGACGCTCACCGAGTCTTCCCCGTTCACTCTATCATTGCCACATTAGACACATGGAGTGTTTAAAAAACCTGCGAAAGAGCCTCAGGAAAACCGGCCTAAATGATTGGATTATTGTCCTTCCATTTGCCGGCGAGATAATGGCTGAATGATAAACATTGCAGCGTATAGATTTCCTGTCAGGTCCCATGAAGCAGACATCCTCATTTCTCGAGTACCCCGTCCCTCCTCCCCATTCCTCAAACACTCCAAAACACAGTCAGAGAGAGAGAGAGAGAGAGAGAGAGAGAGGGGCACATGTACTCCAAACTCCATTCAGAGATTCAGAAAGCACTTAAGCCCTGCTGTCCATTTCTGTTAAGTGAGTAAATCTGCAGCGAGAGGTGAAGCAAAGCCGGATCCCGCCGCAGGCCGCTCGGGTGCCCGCCAGCATCTTCCAAATGAAATTTAGGGGAGGAGGAGGGGATGGAGTGAACTGAGAGCAACGGACAGAAAAACGAGTGCCCGGCAGACCGGCCGGTGTCTTATTTGGTTTAGCCGTAGAAAGAAAAATGCTTGGGTTTGAATTATGCAATGTTCAGAGGCACAACTTTAGATTAATGCTTGATTCTTTTAGATCCGGGGACATATTTTACCGGCTTCGGTCTGTCTGCTCCTCACAATGTGAGTGACTTTAACTGGGTTTGCCATGATGTTGTAATTCATTTACTGAGCGGCCCGCGGCTGCGGGGGAAAATAAGTAGCCATCACAAGTTGGAAAAAAACAAGTCTGCATGTGCACATGACCCCGAGAGCCCAGCAGAAATCCAGCGTATGATGAATCTCTCCGTATTGAATAAACGTGATGTCAGTTTATGGGAAGAGAGTCTCTCCACGTTTATTAACTAAAGTGTTTTTATATTCTCTGTGATTCATCTTCTAGTTTAGCATTCAGTTAAATTCTTCTACTTTTTTTCTATAGCTGACTGTAAATTTCAATCATAACTCATGTCAGTTTGATGTAAAGAGTCAGTGCTGATGGGTTATAGATGTACATCTGTGTCTCACATGTCAAAACAACACTTGCTTATCACATTATAAATATGTTCAATTGCTCATTGCACAATCTTTTAAAAGATCGTTTTTTAAAACACAACCACAAATGCAGCTGACATGAATGTAATCTATTGCATTGTTGGGATGCTGTTGCTAAGGAGTTTTGAGTGGTTGCTAGGCTATTATTATTCAGAAGATCCCACGATGATGTTGTGATCCTCTGATACTGTACGTGTTTGGCCACTTTTCAATCAACTGAAATCTGTGATCTTCTGTGTGACACAACTAACAGCATAATATACAACAACAAGAAGCTTGATTATCATTCAGCCTGACATCAGTTTAGAACAATCAATATGAGGAATGGAAACTAGAATAGTTCACTCGTAAGTTGTGTTGTCTCTGCACCTTAATTTATAGTTGAGTTCAAATTGAACCATTCATAAAGAGATCCTTTTATTTAGATGTAATTCCACAGTGAATAACATTTCTTGTATTTTTGGTTTTACTCGCATTAAAAGAAGTATATTGTAGTAAAATATTTTTTTACTAAAGTAAATATTACAATTTATATACTTCAGATGATTACTTCTCTTAATACTACAGAACTTTGTAGCACACATTACCAAAGTGTAGCAATCATTACAATACACACAAATAAACTACAGTGTACTGTAGTAAATACTGAAGCATACAGCAGTGTTTTTGTTGTGTGTGTAGTGATTAGTGGTTATTTATTGGTGTTAAGGGTCTGGTGAATCACTGCTCCCTCTAGTGGAGTCTGTCCGATTCACAGTCCGAGGATGAGCAGCTGCGGGATGATTCAGGGTTTAATATATGATTTATGAATACATGAAAATCATCTTTGTCTCTCTTATCACTGCACAAGCTCTGCTGGTCAGCTAGTTTCTTGTTTGTTCATACATGAAACATTAGAACAGGAACACATTCACAAGTCATTTTAGCAGTTGATTGTTTTAATGCTTATTTTAACACCGTTAGAGTATCTACACATTCATCTTAAATGATGTGTGGTGTGATTTTTTTGGCATTAAAACAGATTGTGTGGTGAGTGTCAGAGTTCATCTCAGTCCAGACTCTCCTGTTGTTCTTCTCATTTATTCATCAGTGAAATCCAACACAACTACATAGTCCTCCTACATATATTCATGTGTATAGCCTCTGTTTCAAAATAATCATTACCTGACCTTGCAAACACAACAACAAATGAACATATATATTATAATTCTAGTTAATATTCTAGTAGGTTTTTTTTAGTTGAAAAGTTTACAGATTATGATAAATAGGTTATAGTTTTCTTTAATTTGGCACCAATCATGCATCAGCAAAATCAAAAATCGATCATTTTAACCACGGTTTCTTACTTCACACTATCGATTTGCACATCACAAAAAGCTTTAAATCTAGATTGTTTAACTCTGCGCGTAAAAACTTTGGTTGCTGCCGAACTTTAACAGATCACGCCCCGAAATGTGTCGACAGAGATGTCCTTATGAAGTTTAGAAGCTTTGAAAAAGTTTCCCCTGCTGTTTGATGGTCAAACTGCGCTCAGCTGAGGGTTCGAGCAGGTCTGGAGTCAGCGCAAAGGAGGAGGAGTCGTGCGCTCCCGGCGCGCACCTTCAGTCTCTGCGCGCTCAGATGGAGATGGAGACGCGCCTGTCGTTACGCACCTGAGGATGAGCTCCATGTGTGTGTGTCTGCAGGTACATTCAATCTCTCCTAACTAATGTTTTTTTCTCATATTGTATTCTGTCCTTTCTTCTTTCCTCTGGCGGAATTACTGCGCGTCTAAGTCTCGGAAACTTTCACACGCGCCGCCGTTTTACTTTCAACAGTTCAAGTTTTAACACTTAGTTTTTACTTCCTCAGCCTTTAAAGTGAGTTCGTTCGATTGTTTACATTTGTTTAGGACACAACTGAGCAAAATACGCACTGGGTGTCACTCAAATCAAAAACCCACACCGTCAGTTTAACACGTGAACACGACGAATCACATTTCGATTTATACATCAATTAATTTTGCACATACAGTATGTTCTGTTTTGTTTTACACTTTAAACACAAGATCGTACACTAATATAATACTGTAAATAAACAAAATAAATAGAAGTGATATTAATTTAATTGCATCTTCTGTTGTTATAATGGAAATCTCGATGGGTCTACTGGTTCACAACTAAATCTGGATGTGTGTACATTGCATTTCATACATTTCAAGTCTTTCACAGGCAGATCAGATGTGTGTGTGTGTTGTCTAAATGAAATCTAGAGACATCTCATCATTTAACACAAGCACAATATGAGCGTTTGATATCAAATCCTGTGTAACATAAGACCAGAGCGTAATAAGAATTCCAGAGGGATTGTATGTAAACCCTATGGATTAAACTCGCGGATGAATGACCTTTAATTCAACGTGTTTTTCATTTAATTACAGTATGAGCCTCTATTCTACAGATATCTATCATCTATTTCACACATTTGTGTTGTGTTCTTTACAGGCATGTGTATATTCAGCTGCACGTCAAACAAATATTTGTGACGGTATCGGAGAGCAGAGAGATTTTCCATACCGGGTCCTCTTTTAGTTTTTTGACATATTTCTGTGGAAAACATAAGGAAACATAACTGACGTTACACTTTTTCTGATATGAAATGAGCAGGTCTGGAGGTTTGATCTTTCAGAGCCTACAGTGAGTCGTACGATGATCAATAGGTATTGTGGGATGTTTTGCTATTGATTATGGAGAGCCATTGAAGAGCAGGGCGGGGTTGACAGGACCTCGTGGAGCTTCTGGTGCGTTCACGCGCGTGGAATCAGAAAACAAACAAAAACAACTGAAACAGCATCCATTTATCAGGATTCGTTTGGTTCGCTGTGCGTTTAACACGTCTGCCGTTTGTCATGTGTGTGATTTTTGTGAGTCTGCTCCGATGAAGAGCCATACAGTAATACGGCGAGTGTGAAACACTATCTGCATTCTCAGCATTCTTCAGGATGGGATCCACGCGGACGTTTTCTGCTGCTTTACACCCTGATGGGCGTCCAGTGCGACTGACGAACGCTCCAACACTTCTTAATGCACAGCTATAGGAGAATTTCACATTTTTGGAGGGGTTAGAGCAGATCTTGCTCATAAAACATAAAAACAGCATGTCAGATCTCTAAACAGCAACTCTCATTTTCATTAGTTTCAATGTTACTGCACATTAAAGGAAAACATAAGAATTTAGTTCATTATCAAAAATATTGAATGAAAAGTAAAATAACTAAACAGTTCATGCGAAGAGAAACTAAAACGCTCTTATAGTTTTAATGAAATAACGTTTTAAAGATGGTGTGCTTGAGAGAAATGTTAAGAAAAAAAGCTTTTATAATTAAATGACAAATACAATTTTCTCTAGACTGTTTTTAGAAAGAAAGATCTTGTACTGTCCAGATTAAATAAAAAACAATAAAGCAATTTTTTATTTCAAGTTGAGCCGATTTGTGTTTGGTCAGTGTGATGAAATAACATGGCTTTAGTGTGCGACGGACGGTCTGTGGGAGCACTTCAGCTGGTCTGGTGTCAGCCCCGCCCCCGCTCACATCCCCTCCCCCTCTCTGACACAACCCCACCTCCTCTGTGTGCTTAAGCCACGCCCCCCGGAGGCAGCAGCCAACAGCAGCTGTTCCATATTCATCAAGTCGTTGAGTCTTAAAGAGGCCGACAGTGAGCATGCAAACAGTCAGTTGTGTCTGTCCGCTGCTGGAGCGCTGGTGCTAGCACGCTGTCCTGCCGCTGCAGCCCATCTCTCTCTCTCTCTCTCTCGCTCTCTCTCTCGCTCTCTGTGCCCCCTCCCGCCGCCGTCACGCGCACACACACGCACACATGTGTACCTGAGCCGCCGGAGGGGCTTTCGCCGCAACTTTTGTCCGAAGGCGCTCGCTTGGGTTGTTTTGGGGGGTGTGTGGCGTTCCTCTTTCCTTCTCTTTCTCCTGGAATGCTAAAACTGGGCTGATGGACATTTCCGAACTTTGCATCCCAGATCCTCTCAGCTATCATAACCAGTAGGTGCATCTTTCTCTTCTCGCATGCTAACCTCTCTGCTGTGTCCGGCTCTCTTTTGAAACCCGTCTACCTGTTTCGATAGATTCTACGCTTTTCTTACGCCGAGCACAACTTTTTCCTGCTGTTTGAAGGATGCGACGCATTTTCTGCTGCATGGCTTCACTTTCTAACACGCACAAGGATTTTCTCTCTCTACTGTTTTTGGTTGAACAGAATGAGGTTTACAGGACAGTAAATTGCATGTGTCCGGTCAGTCGGTGGACGTTTTTGTGTATGTCAGCGTGTGTGTGTGTGTTTAAAAAGAAGTGGTAATGGTTCTGGCCTCATGCACGGACGGAAAAGTTTTTTATTAAGAGATAAGACACAATAAATGAAATGTCTTTTGGAGACTGAAGTGTCCCCAGAGGAGTGGCTGAAGGGGCCCGGGTGATCCGGGTGGTCTGGGTGTCCGGGTGATCTGGGTGATCCGGGTGTCCCGTGATCCTCAGCTGAGATCTCAGCACACGCCGTGCTGAAGAACAAACAATGAGAATGAATCTTACACAAGTTTTTCTTGTAAGCAGAATAAGTCATTTTTTACGTAATAGTGAATCGTTTGAATCAGAGGTTTGTTTAGTAAAAGCTTCAATTTAATTATTACATCACGTAAAAATAGTTTTTTTCATTGTGTCTGGACAGCGGTCATCTGCTCTAATATAAAACAATAACTCCTGTTGGAAAATACTTGTTTCAGTAAACACGAGCGATGTCCAGTGTGTCAGAGATGAGGATTGATATGAGCGAGAGAATAACGTGTCGGATGGATTTTTTTTCGATGGATTTTTCTTCACAGTAATGTGTAAGGTTACACCGGTGACATTTGCTCTCTGAGACGGCACTGAGATGTCACACAATAACATCAGTTATTACACAGCGTGCGTGTTTGAGGTAAATGAAATACATGAAACACATTTGAAACAGGATTACACGGGTTCAATACGGCTCGGCACACACGAATGACTTCAGCAGCGTTTCTCTACAATTACTGCCATGACTTTAATCAAGTGCAAAATGTTATGCTCTTACCGGTTTTTTGTACGTTAAAATAATGTAAAATATTCTTTACATTTGAAATGGTTTTATTTTACAACGTGACGTGGTGTAAAACTGCAGTGAGATATTCTTTTACTGATGGTAATATCTAAAGCTTGATTTACTGTCATGCTTCAGGAAGGCAAATAGAGTCGGAATGGTTTTAATTGTGAATAGCATGATGTCGCTGCTTTTCAAGTGTTTAAAGAAAAATACATCAGCAACAACATTGATTTCTTCTGTAACTTAAATTCTATCTGCCGCTTTTGTTGCACATTGTGGCTTGACAACAATACATTTTTTACTAATGATTTATATACATTTTTAATCGAATTATTAAATGTTAAAATAACATTTAACATGACATTATCCTGGATGTACTTCTCCAGTTAGCAGAGAAATGTGAAATTTGTTCTCACACTCTTAATGTGATCCATGTGTTGTGAAATGTATGTAAAGAAAAGTGTAGTTTTGCTTCGATTGTAAAACCACTGCATTCAGTGAGGAACCTGCAGTTTTATACTTTTACTGAAAATATTTCACTGCAGTGCAGGAGGTGTGTGTTATGTGAAAATGGCGCTCATCGGTAGTGTGATTGTGTTATTCTGTCAGTAGATCTGATGGGATGTGGATGCTGCACGCTGACCTCAGATGCTCCAGTCAATGCAGTTTGTGTGATAGTCAGGCTTTGTGTTTGCGTTAGCTCCAGTTAAAGGTTGTGTGTTAATATCGGAAGTCGTTTAGAAACGCGGTGATACAGCGGGTCACTTTCCTCACCGGGACATTCAATATGACCGGAAGCAAAGATCCACTAGAAGTCTCTTCACCCGCTCTCCAGTTATAGTTCTCGATGGCGCTTTTCTCCTGGTGGAGATGACAGTTACGTGATGTTTTTATGCAGAAAACCTCTATAAGCACTCACGGGCAAATTACATTAGAAAATTGTTTGACTTCATTACCCACTTGGCGAATGGTGCGGGCGCGTGGCGCGTATCTCTGGCGTTTCCGTGCCGCTGTTTTCCCCCTTCCGTTTTATCGCATTAGCTGGAGAAAAGAGCCTCAGTGGGAATTGCATTAGTGTATCTTAAGTTAAAAGCTCGGCGCTCTTTGAGCAAGTGTCTCAGTGCCGCGGGCTTAATCAGATTTTTGCTGTCTGGGAGGAGATTCTATCGCGGGTAACCAAAGCGGCCGCCTCTGACACTATCCAGATGGGATCAGCTTACAGTAATTTGGTTTCAGAAAACATTACTCACACAGATCCATGGCTGTGGTCAGCCCACATATTCATGAGGGTTTCAGTTCTCACCGGCAGCCTTTCGGTGGCCGGCTGACCTTCCCGACCAACTCTCCATTCTGTTTGTGAACGCCTGGCCACCGCCGGCCCGTCCGGAGCTTATTTTCGCCTGTTCCCTTCCTGACGTGTGTTTATGACAACCATGCACTTCATTCTCTGTGTTGTCGTCCATCTGGGTGTAACCGGATTTGGATGATCGCTCTCAAGATTGGGTTTAGCGGTCCCAAGAGCCATCAGTAACTATATCATTTTTGGAGAAATGGATTTAAATGAATGTTTTTGAGAGGGTCTCGCCGTGTTAGGACCGCAGGGTCACTTTCACTATTGTCACACCCCGCAGCACCGACCAAACCGCCCGATGTCGCCCATCCGTCCCACAATTCTCACTGAGGTAACCTTGGCATCGGCGCTGCGGCGTGACAGCAGGTTTAAAAATAATCTTTGTTAGCGTGCTGAGGATACTGCGCTTTGATGCGTGTCGCACGCGCGCGGTTCTGTCATGCTTTTCATAGAAAACAAACTTATCGATGCACAATCGACTAAAGTCTGCACAAAACCCCCTGAAAAGTTGCTCTCCTGGCACATGTGCATCTCACACCGCTGGCGTGCCGCTCGCTCTTTATTTGCATGTGTGCCGACATCAGTCCCACAAACAGCGAGTAAAGATCCCCATTCGCTCGGTCATCAAATGCCGCGGGGGAAACGCTAAGTCTGCTAATTTACGCTGTGGAGAAAGGGGAAGAAATAACGTCCGCGGGGCGGCACACGGGCGTTTATCAGAGAACGGGATTGGTATTGAGCGGCCAGTCGTTTGAAGGTTATGTTTCTGAGCAGTAATTGAAATGCAAAATAACATTAGGATCGATGGTTAGCTCTGTTTATTTATGAAATCAATATTGAAACGGTCTGTCACCATTGCCGCTCTGATTCCAGCTGACAGCCAAACCGAGTGTGCTCCATCCAGACCTCGGACGTTCCTCGGCTTGTTCATTATCCTCACTGTGGGCAATAACGGGATGTGCCAGGAACTGAGCGGGATGTGGGAGGGAAATCATGCTGGGTTTCTCGCTGGTCTGCTTGGATTCACTTTGTTTACAGTAAACTCTTTACCGTAACCAATGGTGTGGCATTTCCAACCAACTCTTAAAACCTTTTGTTAACGTTCCAAACGTTATTTTTTAAGTGTTTCACTAAAGACTATTTTAAAATGTTGTTAGAATGTTTACCGATCTTGTTAATAAAAGGCTCTTTTAACGTGGCTGGAAGAGCATTTTTAGAAACGTTGCGAGAACGTTTCCTGTTCCAATGGGTTGCAGATGTCTTTATTTCTGCACTTCTGCATGTCAGTGTTTCATTGATATCTTAGATGTCTTTATTAATATGCAACATTTTCTCATGTGGTCTCATTCAGAAAAGTCCCGCCTCCATTTCATTTCTGAGTTTTAAATCACTTCTGAGGTGAGATCCCATCATGTGAATGAAAGTCCGGTAAACTATGTTGACATGAGAAGGGAAATCTTGTGTCTAGATGAAAAATGTTTGAGATAATATGGAAACAGGTTCATTTACAGACCATCAGTCTTCTTTCTGAATTAATTTTGTATTTGTTTGCTATACAGTTTAGGTTTTACTCACATTTCTGTCGATGGTTTAGTAAAGAACCCTAAATATAACTGAGAGAAAATTTTACAAAACACCTCAAAAAATTCCTACGACCGCCAAGCTAAGGGTGAGGAATTGTGTTATTTTGTGATGTGTTGTGTGCCGTTTTTATCACCATCACAGACACTACAGTATTGAAACAGCTGAATGGGTTAATACAGCAGAAACAGACACGGTGTAGGAGTGTGTCATTCCTGGAGAACTTTAAAACGCTCGGCCTGTTTGTCGTGGTACAGAATGAAGGATACGCTGTAACACTACCGTACGACTCGAGTCGTTGAGTCAGATTGGTTGAAAAGCTCAAAGCATTTCATTTGAGACTCACAGGATTTACACCTTTATGAATGGCTTTTTTACATGACTGCATATTCAGCTGGGATTCAAGATTATTTTCAATGTAAAATCATTTATGTGAAAATTCATCAATCACCACAAAAGGAGTCTAGTTGCATTTTTAATTTTTCCCATTTTTACTACCCTTAGGAAAATAACCCGTGGTTTTACCACACATAAAAACACATTATTACTCCACAGCCACATCGGCGGTGTTAAAAGGGTCCAATGAGCTCTCACGGTGTATAGATAATCCTAACACTGGCGATTTTACTGTGATAGTTAAACCCTGGTAACCATAGTTTAACCATCGTATTTGTAGTAAAACAAATAGTAATCAATCAGCTAAAAACACAGGTGACTACACTTTTTATAATAAAACCATGGGTCATTTCTTGGATGCCATTGTAAATAGTTTTCTGTGCAGAGGCTGTTGAGGTCTTTAAACGAGAGAAGCGCTGGGTTATAATGTGTCATATAATTATGCTATAATTGTAATGTCATGTGTTTTGTTGCCTGGATGAGAGGTTATTTTAAGAAGAGTCCTCAGTCAGCAGCGTTCGCAGGTGCGCGTGTGTTTTCTGCCCGTAAGCGAGGATGCGTTTGTACGTTTGACGGCGGGTGGCACGTAATGAGACGTGTGTGTTTCATGAGAGGAGGATTAATGTGTCATGATGACAAACCTCTGGTGCTGTACACACATTCACAAGGATGTCATGGTGATGCTCTCGGCAAACTGCTGTCCGTGGATGATGCCGTACACACACTCATTACGCTCTTTGCAACATCTTTCATTTGGCAGAAAAAGTGAAGAATACGCATTATTTCTAGTGTAAAGAGGCAAAAAGGGGAACGATTTAAAAAAAACATCCCAAGTGTGTTCCGCGCGAGGAATGAACTACTTTTTCACATGATGAACTGTTCAATTCAAGAGGGAGCGTCACCGCTGGGCTTACACACACTTTTACATGTTAACTCTTTCACGGCCAGAGTGAACCTTACACAGCTCTGACTTTAAAACCGAGCCACTGGTTATTTAAAGACATTCACATATAGTTAAGGCATCACTTTAAAACTGTATTTATTTGGAGCACAAATGACTAAAAACAAGTAACAACATGAGTGAAACCCTGGAATATGATTCATAAGTGTGAATGCATGCCGTCATTGTTTCAGCGAGTCGTTCATCAACACAGTTCTCGGAGTTCTCTACACGTGTGGGTCCGGGGGTCTGTCAGGACGCTGGTTAAAGACCTCCTCCTCCCCCCACATCCTGAACGCAGGAAGGGCTCTGCGGATCGATAGATGCGATCTGTTTCTGCAGGACGGAGCGGAGCGGTGTAGGGCCGCTGATGTTGATCTCATAGTTTTATAAAGCCTGCAGTGACGATGCAGACGGGCTAAATATAATCCTCAGCCAAGAGCACCGGGCGGGGGCCGGGCCACACCAAATATTGATCTGTCCCCCTCTCACCTTGTTTTTTCCTCATTTTTCTTTCTTCCGCTATCAACTGAGAAGGTCCCGCGCTCAAGCGTCTCACTGAGAGGGAGAAGAAAAACCATTTCTGCTGCTCGCTCAGACTGAAGCAGATTCTTATTTTTATTTTAGCAGCATAGGTATAGTTTATATGAAATACACTTTCTGAAATTGTTTAAATGATTATTGTGCAGGTGGCGATTGTGAATTTATGTTAGTTGACATACTAAAGAAATGAAGTGCTTTATACATAATACAGTTGTAAATATTTTTCAAATATAAAGACATAAAAAATTAAATATAAATCAAATAATATATATATATATTAAGTAATTACATTAACTAGTAAAGAAAAAAACTTGACTAGTTATGGGACATATTATAAAACGTTTTAATATAAAACCATGATTTTGATTGAAAAAATCTTTTTTATTCCAACTATCCATATATTTTTCTATTTTACAATGAAAATAAAAATAAAACGCGATGAGCAAAAAGAATGTGTTTTTATTTGCAGTTATTTTCATGTAGCAGTTATACTATATTAGTGTTGCATGTAAAACTATGATAGTACATATAGCAGGTAAGTCAATGACAGCTAAACACCTATTTGCCGTAAAATACTAGCCAGCATGATCATGTAAACAATGCTAGAGCAAACAACCATATATATAAACACATTTAGATGAAGAACTGAGCTGTAGATGAAATCACCGTCGAGGTCTCTTTCCAGCGCTCTCTCTCTCCGTCCATCTCTCATTGGCTGTGTTCCACCTCCATCATAAATCCTTGTCAGATTCATCCTTCGCTTCTTAACAAAGTGTCCGTCCTCACCTCTCCTGCGCTCTGTGTTTATCTCAACACTAATGAATGAGGAGCGCAGATTAAAACGGCCCGCGGGAGGGTGAGCGAGTGCCACTTACCCCCGTTACTTCGCTTCACACACATAAAACCGCCCCCGGGGTCGCCCCGCTGCCCCGTATTCCCATGATAGCTGTTAACCCGAGGCCCTTTTCTGGACGGACGCTTCCAAGTGGCTCTTGGTGGCCCGAAGCCCTTCGGGTTTTTATTCAACCTCATTTCATTTGCATCCGGGCTTTACCCCTGACTTCTTTCTTTTTCTTTTTAAAAACAATGTGTGACCAACAGCCCAGCATGGAAAAACAGCACACAGAATGCTGAATGAAAAAACATGTCTGCTGTCTGAATGAAGGCGTGTTTTTAATGAGCCCAGCGTGTCGTACTGACACAGCGGACCGTACCGCAGGGTTCTAACAGGCCGCCCGAGAGGACCGACTGCGACCCGCCAGCGCAGAGGAGCACGAGAGCTTGTCACCGGTTAATTGAGTTCCTTCTCCTTTATCAGCCCATCAGCCTCCGACCCATCTCCCCTCCGGCCCACTGGGGCATCTGATTCTGCCCCCGTCTGCACGGCCCTCATCTCACCCTGTCTGTCTGTCGTCTGTCTGTCTGTGTGTGAGAGAGAGAGAGTAATGAACCCGATGACTCTGTCATGTCTGAATCAGCCTTCAGAAGAAAAAACACGTGCACATAACTGAACAGGATCTATACAGCCGCCGAAAAAAATGTAGACCATTCCAAATGTTCATTTCATCATCGTTTCTAGATGTTGAATCTTAACTAAATCAAACCTCAGGAGTGACAAAGAGTCATCAAACAGCAATGTGAAAGACTGACTGCATGACCAGACACATGAAGACTGAGATACAAATCACAGCAAAAACATTTTAGAACTTTTCCTAAATACTTGTAGAAATATAACTGTTGCGTTGCTTAACAGTGAACATGAACTTGTTTTCTTTGCAGTATTTGAGGTCTGAAAAAACATTTTGTAAAACTTTATAATTGAACACCAACCTATAAATAGTAAATTCAGAGAAATTAAAAACCTTTATCCTAGTTTTAAAATGGTCTCTTCATTTTTCCCCCGTAGCTGTATATATACCACGAAATATAGATATATTTGCTTAATTTTATAGACATTTAGTTTACAGTAAATTATTAATGTACTGTAGATTCCATGTTAAAATGTTGATATACACAGTGAAACTTCAGTTTCATCAACATACATCATATTGAGAACACGGCAATAATAGCACATATTTAAATACCATGTATTCAATTTTTTATATTTTGAATATTATAAAAATAAAATCTTTTTTTGTTTTGAAATCTTCATACATGCATGTCAATCTGCTTTGCAGCAATGTACAGCTGTGAAAGGCGCTATAGAATTCAATTGAACTGAAATTCAGCAACAACAACAAAAACACTTTCGTTAATGCAAACCAGAAGATATATATTCATGACAACTGAATGAGAGATTTGAATCTAGTGTAAAACATGTTCACATTGAGCTAAAACCAAGAAAACTAACCTTATAGAATGTCATTTATACTCAACATGTATACATCTTTTCAGATGCACACAAAAAGCTAAAAACTCTAAATATTTTTCATTTTCTACACGTACAGTCCAAACATGTTAAAGCTGCAAAAAACACAAACATCCATCATGTAAATGACTCCAGTGAGTTAATAAGTGTCTTGAAAAGAAACAACGTGTTTACATTTACTACCGATATTTATTTATGAAACTGAAAAAACAAAATTAAATATGGTGACACGTCGATAACTTGAAATCTTACTGGTATCTCATCTTTGTGTTCAGCTGATGATGAGAGAATTTTCACCGTTCCTCTCGATTCTATATTAATGGGGAACGCTGTGGTTTTGCTCTCGGATATAAACCAGTTTTGTTTTACGTTCCACCCATAATAACAGTTTGTGTTTTATCCTGACTCGTTTCTTAATGCACTCGTAACTGTAAATGAGTTTGGGTTTGGAATACATGTGTGGCAGACGGGGCGCTATAGTGTTCAGGAGGCGGTTTAAAACAGTCTGTATTTCTTGTTTTGTTTTTGTACGTTTGCTTCGTAACAGTGACTGGTTTAACGTCCTCCACACAGCCAGCGTCAGATCACGTGAAGTTTACGAAAGACTCGCTTCAGTTAGCTTGTTGCTAAGCTTGTAGAGTATTTATAGCATTTGAGACGACTGCATTGGGTACTTCAGCAGACAAACATCATGCGCTCCGGCCAATAGCAGCACTTTGTTAAGTGGCGGAGACTTGAGGGAAGGCCGACGGTTCGACAGCGAGAGGTATGTGCGGGAGAACTCGCGTCCAGCGCCGCAATCATATTACGCCATCTGAAATTCTGTTAGCATATGAGCCACTGCAATCAGATTACAGCCAAACTCAACATGATGCTCGCTGGACACCGCTCAGCATGAATTTCAATGGGGCATAGTGAACAAAAGCAGACGTGAGAGAGGTCCTGGACTATCCTCAAGCCTTGTGATTATGAAAGAAAAGAGAAATAAATGCTGTATTTTGATACAAAATTAAATATTCCCCAAATAAGCTCTGGAATCGGTCTGAACTGGCCTTCCGTCTAAAGGCATTAGGAATTGTTGTGACATTGTGTTGCACTTTCTCAAATGTGCTAAACGAATCATCAAAGAATCAGAATCATTCTGAGGAATCGCTGTTCGTGACATACAAGAACAGATGGTATTTTTTCTCTTGTCAGATGTCAAATGTCACACAGACAGTACCATCACACGGTTTCATTGAGATTCTGCTGAGCACGTGTTTTATATATGAACATTTATGCAATTATTCTAAGTGTCACCTTCAGCGTGACCTTTGACCCAGGGTTACTCTCCTCCTGAAGTTCAGAAATAAAGGCTAAATGCAATTGGCCTGTATGCTTGTGTGTGTAATATATGGCTTTAATAAATAAAACGAGATTGCAGAAAGGTACGTATGCATAATCTTTAATCAGATGCTCGGAAAACAAATCCTGACAGAGTTCACCCCGACATTAATTCAGTTGAGCACTTTATACAGTACTGTATATATGAAGAGTTTGCTTACACAATCAGATAATGTCATTCAAAAATCATGTTTTTTATTGTGTTAGTTAGCTGTATTTTTTTGAGTTATTATGGCTTAAAACAAACCAACTGCAGTCTGATTGATATTAATTGGAATGCGCAATAAACAACATGATTTAAGTTATCTCATTTTGGAACCAAACGTTTCATAAAGAACCTTGAACATTCGTTCTTCATACAGTTTTCACATCATTTCTTTCATATATGCAAATAAAAAATTCTCGCACTATTCAATATGCGATCAAAAGCAGTATTTTGATTTACATGACATGGAAACATTTGGCAGATGCGTTTACTAAGGACATTTGATCAGTTCATGCATTTGCTGGGAATCGAACCCGTAATCTATTGTTTCAGCTACAAAAACCTTTTATTTAGACCACACATAAAATGAACTGCATGCTGACAAATCATTTTATTTAATCGCCAAAGCCAAGCTTTACTTACATTCATCAACCCTACATGTGTCCAGTTTTGTACTCTGACGACATCAGACGGGTCCCGCCGTAGCGTTTAACCCTCAAATGTTCCCAGACACAGTTATTTTGGATTATTTATTTTAGCAGTTAACATTTGTACGTTTCCAGAGGTTGCATTGTGAATATACAGTACATGACACGAGAGGGAGGAGACGTCCCGATGAGATTTAGCTCGACACGTTGACCCCATCTCCATGGGCACGGGTGAGAAAACAAAGTTGACCTTTGACCCCTGGGCTTGAACCCTGCATCAGCTACACTTACAATTAAATCAGTCTGAGGAGGAGTTGTCTGAAGGCTTTTGTGACCCATCGATCTGTTCATCCATCTTAACTTCATCTGAATTTATACCTCTGATAGATATTTGATGCTCGCACAAACCCTCCTGATATTTAACTGAAGCGCTGTCTGAGCTTTTATTATGTATTATGCCATTTTGACTGTTATTTTGGAAGCCTCTGTGCTTCTCTGAGGAAGACATGCAAACGTGTGTGTGCTGCATTTGTTTTGATTGGCTGTTTGATAATTAGAGGCGTGGCCAGAGTTAAGCCTGACACTGTTGCTGCGTCTGAAATCGCATACTGTGACAGTACGTACACTGTAAAAAATGATTTGTTGTTTTTTGTTGTTTCAACTTAAAAAAATAAGTTACCTTGTTGCCTTAAAATTTTAAGTTAGTTCAACTTAAAAATATTAGTCAACACAACGAGTTTGCAACAAATTCATTAAGTGAACTAATATTTTTAAGTTGAACTAACTTAAAATTTTAAGGCAACAAGGTAACTTATTTTTTAAGTTGAAACAACAAAAAACAACAAATCATTTTTTACAGTGTATGGAAATAAATGAAGTAAAAAACATCATTTAGTCACGAGAAATTCATTCATTGGCACTTACATTAAAAACGGACGTCCGCCTAAAAGTTTTCCACTATTTTTATTTGATTTACTTTTGAAATTTGAGCGTTGCTCAGGTCCTGTGGCATCATGGGATAGAGAAGTGTCCATCCGATCCACACTCACGAATTTTGGCGGAAGCAGTAGACCATCCAGGTATTTCTTGCCTACTGATTTTGTGCATCCTGAGGTTTCGGACATACTACTCATACTTATTTTCGCCTACTATATAGTATGGATTTCGGATGCAAGTTGTGATTTGTCTGCCCCCTCTGAAGAAACCTCATCACGGGCTCATATAAGTGAAAATGATGTCATGATTTACACACAGTTGCATAGTTTTAAAAATGTCTGCATTTCTTTTTTTGTTTTGAAAAATGTGTGGGTTTTTTGTCCATACAATAAAAATCAATAGTCCCATTTTTTTATGGTGGTGTCCTCACAGTAATGCCTGTGCTATGCTATGTTTTTTACGTGGACGCGAGCCTTGCAAAGTATACGTCCTTTAACTCATACGCGTACACACGAGTTTTGACTCTCCAGGCCTACAGGGGTCAGGTTTTCTTCTACTACCTTGAATCAATGCTCCCAGGACACGGTTGCCACCTGGTGGTTAAACTAATTACTGCAAGAAATGGAATGCACATGCGCGACCTGCACATACCTTGTACGCGAGGTAACAAAATTATGCCATTTTGCGTACAGTGCATACTATTCTGCTGACAAAATTTGCTGTCCCCGCACGTACGCGTAAAAAGGGAACCATACTTCAGCCTTAAGGGTGTTGAATGGGTGTGGTCCAGCAAAGGGGCGGAGTCCCAGTGGCCCCACACGTTTCCCTTCCTGTCTCTGAGGTGGGGCTTCCTGTAGTATTAGTGTTGTTTTAGCATCACCTACAGTGCACAGAGATACATAACCAGGCCCGCAGGCTGTGAAATAATCAAAAAAAATGATCGCTAGGAATATTTCAGTAACACCTTTCAATCTGTGTGTTATGAAAGAAACATGCATGCTATTTTATTACCCACAACCCATTGAACTACCGAAATGTCTGTCTCTACTCTTGTCTGTGCATGGTTCATTTTAAGGTAATGAATTTTAGCTGTTTAATATAAATATGTAAAATGTCACGTGTTGGGTGTGCCAGGGTGTTATTATATTACTGGTGTCACTGGTTTTATTTCAGGCTGGTTTATGTGTGAACTGATGAAATGTGCTAATGTGCTCTTTTATTGTTACCTTTAACAGAAACCCGAATCAAGTATTCAAGGCGTTGTTCAACACAAGCAATGATTGTATGAGGTGACTAGGAAACACAAAATGAGATGTTAAGCAGAATGTGTCGCACCAGTTGGATGTCAATGGTGCCAAATGGCTGTTGGATGTTATGAGACCCATTAGTAGTTTAAATATGCAGAAATGCATATGAGATTTTTAAGATGCATTTTGATTTGGAAACTAAATACAGTTCGCTAGCCGTATGCGCTACGGTTATGATACGGTTTAAAATACTCACAGTCCTTTGTAGAGTTTGTCAATATACTGCAAATCACCAGCAGTTAATCTCTGATCTCCACTAACATCCAGTCGAAGCTCTTGACCTCACTCTTCTGTCTCTGTGTGTCTCACAGGCTGCTCAACAGGATGGCCGTTGAAGAGCGGCACATGCCTTCCAGCTGTGGCTCCT